>NC_088866.1:14193242-14493242 GCF_032884065.1 Artemia franciscana
AATAAATAGATTTGTTACCTGAACAGATAGTATATTAGATAGAAAAAGAAGTATAAAAACGCAAGCGGGCAAACAGTCACCAGGGTATCTACCAAGAATGATGATACCCATATTACTGCTGTTAGATTTAGTGAGTAGAGCTGCTATTCGAATTGCTAATAACTACATTACTACTAGCAGAACTAAAAGCTAGATAACCAGATTTGCCAAAATTAACGCGACAAAGGGTGATATTGCTAAAGACAATCCTACGGCACATTCTTCTTTTGTTTATAAATCAAACGCATTCTGTATGTCGTCTATTATAAATTTTTCACGTCTATTTTAGGACATGTTTTGAGTTTCTTTTTTCTGACGGTGATCCTCAGGACCAGAGATCGTTTTTTGAAGTATTTGTTTTTAAGTTAAGAAAGGCATGAATATATTGAAAAAACTTTTCAAGCTGAACACGAAGGGAAGAGGTGGAGGTGGGGAAAAACATTACTTATTTTGCACTTATTTTGGAATGTTTACCCATTCCTGAAACCGTTGTTGAAGTGAATAACTGCATCACGACTTCTTATGATTCCCCTTTTCTTTGCTGTTGCTGATTCCAAAATAAAGACAATGGGAGTTCATGCGAAGAGTTGGAAAGTATTAGCTTCACGACAAACCATGGACGCCCCCCCCCCACAAAAAATTTAAAATACAAGAATTTGCTGAATATATTCTTCAGAAAATTTACCTGATTCAGAAAAAACACTTGTGGGAAATAAAATACTTATCCTCTATCCCAACTTGCATTGTAATTATTAAATAATAAATATTTTTTCAATAATCCATTTCCCTCATTCAATCAATTCATTCACTCCCTACGATGGGCACTGAAATAATAAGTACAATATCGCTAAAGTCCCAGGAAACACAAACCTGAGATCTTAAAAGAGGCAAATTGACACATTCATCACCAACTTTTGGCGCTTCAACTGATATTCCGGCATTGTGGTGGGGAAGGAAACAATACACAAACTTTGGCCGTGATTTTCTCAACGTCTCAATTATGGCATCCTATAAATAAAGCACAGTGTACAATTTTTCACATACGTGAAGGAGAAATAAACGCATGCGGTTGGAGAAATAAAGAGAATAAGAAAGAAAGAAAATTAGTTGTGGAGTTCTAATCCCACAGATTTTAAGAAAACAACTAATATTATAATCCTGAACTGACTACAGAATGAGACGTCGTTTGTCCCTATTCTCGATTATTTCATTTCCAACTGTAATAATGGACAAAAAAAAAAAAAACATTTTAACATTTTAAAGCAAAACAGTTGATAGTAAATTTATACAACTTTTATATAAAAATTAAAACGCTTAACTTTTTTGTCATATTTCGGCCAACAGCAATAAAATCTCAAACAAAACAAAAATAGCCATTCTTTTAAGTGAATTTGTTCCCTCATAGACTCCTCTGTAATCAAATAGAATACCATCTAGCATTTACTGAGAAATAAAGAGGATTATTTTACTCCAAGATCCTAATGTTTTGTCTTTTTTCGGATTGCGCATTGACTAAGGGGATATATTTTTTGAGAAACTTAGCGGTTCGTTAAATGGCCGAATATCCCTCTAATTTATAGTAATTTTCGATCTTTTTTTATTTAATCGCTCTTTATTTGCACACAAAAACTATAGTTTTTTTTTATTTGCAGGATAAAGTATGTATGTTACATAGCCCTTTAGTATAAAACAGTCAACATTCACAACAGAAAGCGCTTACATGAACATGGTAAAATTTCAAGAGGATGATCGAGAGGGGATAATCAGTAGGTTGTTTCGTTCGAAGGGGTCTCTAAGATTACGTTAGACCTTAATTCCACATTGACCACCAGAGGCACCCAAAGAATCAAGGAAGAGGTTCTGGTCGTACCTTTAATTTGCTGGACCTTCAACATCCTCCCACGCTGGTTCGACATGTGTGTTGAGGTTACGCAGACATGTCAGGTAGTTACACCGTATAATATGGGAAAAAAGAAATAATGTTAATGACATAATGTTATTCATTCTCCATTTATATTTTGATCACGCATATTTTATATTTGGGGTATACCTATCGTTTGAATAACCAAACTAATTTGTCCATAATTCAATTCGATCTAGACAATCAAATTAGTAAAGCAGATTTATCCCCATTTATTCAATATCACCATCATTTACAAAAGGATTAAAATAAAATACACAACCAGACAGCAAATAACGTGAAAAGAAATATTGATTTTTACTGATAGTACTATATGTTTTTTGTTCTCGCACTACCATCACTTTATACTGTTAACTTCTAACTAGATAACTTTAATAATCCCAACAATGACTAGCCAAAAGTTGTAAAAACTTCCCGTTGAAGACTTTTCAATGATGGGGATGATATATGAAGGCATTTGTTCTTCTATTCTATGCCAAAATAAGCCATGTTGATTTGAACATACAAATTTGTTCTCTTGGTAAATATTGTTAGTCTTCCAAGGAAGGTATAGGGTAGGGGACACCAGAAAGATTTCTTATTTCTGTGGCTTTCTTATAATTCCTATGACCCTTCCAAAGGAAAAGATAGGAGAGGGGAAAGCGGAAAGATTCCTTAGTTCTGTGGCATTCCTATAATTCCCATGACCCTTCCAAAGGAAAAGATATGAGAGGGGAAAGCAGAAAGATTCCTTAGTTCTGTGGCTTTCCTATAATTTTTATGAGCCTACCACGGAAGGGAGGACCAGGGGAGGGTATATCCCTTCCAAAGAAGAGGTAGAGGAAAGGGAGACCAGAAAGATTCCTTAGTTCTGTGACTTTCCTATAATTTCTATGACCCTTCCATGGAAGAGATAGAGGAGGGGAGAGCAGAAAGATACCTTAGTTCTGTGGCTTTTCTATAATTCCTATGAACCTTCACGGAAGGGAGGACCAGGGAAGGATATAGCCCTTCCAAGGAAGAGATAAGCGAGGGGAGATCAGAGAGATTCCTTAGTTCTGTGGTTTTCCTATAATTCCTATGACCTCAATATAACTATCCTGTCTTGAAGGTTGCTATCCCCATTACATACATGTTGATCCATTTGCAGCAAGAAAAACTTACAACTTGGTACTTGACTTGGATAGATATAGATTTTCTTTTGATACCAGCAGTACCGGAATTGAAAGTTCGTCTCATACTTGTTACTCTTCTCAGTGACTGATGACCTTCTAATCCAGCAACAGATCCAGAAAGACTTACAGAAGTAGCCCCACGATATGTGCTAAATAGATAAGATATTTCCTCCCTGGAAAATAGAGATTTATGTTTATTCAAATGTTCAAGCTTTTCTATATTTACAAGGCAATTGTAAACTGAAGGAAAAATATCTTTTTTATACAATTCTGAAAAAAAAGGCTTATGCGCGCATCTGCCTCTCACTCAGACATTCTGTCTTGGCTTCTTTTTCAAAATTGAATAAAAAAACAAGTTTTTTTTTAACGGAAAATAAGGAGCGACATTAAAACTTAAAACAAACAGAAATTACTTCGCATGTGAAAGGGGCTGCTTCCTCATCAACGCCCCGCTCTTTACGCTAAAGTTTGACTCTTTCTCTTAACTCTACTTAAGCACTAGTAGTAAACAGTTACAGTAAACAGTAAAAACTTTAGCGAAAAGAGCGAGGCGTTGATGAGGAAGCGGCCCCTTTCACATACGAAGTAATTTCTGTTCATTTTAAGTTTTAATGTCGCTCCTTACTTTCCGTTAAAAAAACTTGTTTATTTAATTTCTCAACGTTTTTGAATAAATGAATGTTTGACTTTGGCTCTCCGCAGATGAATAATTAAAACGAAATTTGCATATTAATTTTTTTTGGCTAAATGGCTTTCTCATAGTTTTGATCGAATGATTTTGAGAAAAAAAGACCGGGGGAGGAGGCCTAGTTGCCCTCCGATTTTTTGGTTACTTAAAAAGGCAACAAGAACTTTTAATTTTTTATAAATGTTTTTAGAAGTAAAAGATATACATAACTTATAAATTAGCTTACGTAGCGAACTTCTGTATTCTCATGTTTTTATTACGTATATGAGGGGGTTCATCCCCCTCGTCAGTACCTCGCTCTTTACACTAAAGCTTAAATTTTGTCCCAATTTCTTAAGAATGATCCCTGAATCACAAAAGTCGTTGAATAAATACTTGAAATTACTAAAAATACTTTAGCGTAAAGAGCGAGGTATTAGGAGGAGGTGAGCCCATCATCTAAGTAATAATTTCTGTTCCTTTATTTCATATAATAATTCCTTATTTTCAGTTGAAAAAACTTTTTCATATTTATTTTTTATTGTTTTTTTTAATAATGCTAGAAAATCATGGAAATTTTATTCCCCCATGATAAATTCCTCCAAGGGAAGTTCCCCCAACATTTCCATTCTTCTCAACCCTCCAACCAAAAAATACCCTATAAACGTCTATACACTTCCAAATAACCATTACTATATGTAAGCACTGGTCAAAGTTTGTATCTTGTAGCCCCTCCCACGGGGACTGTGGGGGAGTAAGCCGTCCCCAAAGAAATAGTCATAAGGTTTTTCGAATACGCTGAATAAAATGGCTATGTCAAAATTTTGATCCGGTGACTTTGGGAAAATAATAAGCGTAGGAGGGGGCCTAGATGCCCTCCAATTTTTTGGTAACTTAAAAATGGCACTGGAACTTTTCATTTCCGTTGGAATGAGCCCTCTCGCAAGATTCTAGGACCACTGGGTCGATATGATCACCCCTGAAAAAGAAATTAATTTTACAGTAATTTTATGTTTATTTTCAATGATGTAATAAGTACAAAAGAAAATATTTGTAATATAATTCATCAAACAGTTCGTGGTAACGAACTGTAGTAAGGAGCGACCCGGCTGAATAGTAACCGAAACTCTAAAAAATAGAATTTTGATACCAATAGTTACATCAAAAGAATCGCATTTTAATGCTGATTTTAAATATATAAGTTCATCAAGATCAGTTATACCCATCGAAAGTTACGACCCTGAGAAAACTTGCCTCATTTTGGAAAATAGGGAGAAACATCCCCTAAAAGTCATACAATCTTAACGAAAATTACACCATCAGATTCAGCGTATCAGAGAACCTTAATATAGAAGTTTCAAGCTCCTATCTACAAAAATGTGGAATTTCGCATTTTTTGCCAGAAGACAGATCACGGATGCGTGTTTATTTGTTTGTTTTTTTTTTTGTTTTGTTTTTTTTTCCCCCAGGGGTGATCGTATCGACTGATTGGTCCTAGAATGTCACTAGAGGGCTCATTATAACGGAAATTAAAAGTTCTAGTGCCCTTTTTAAGTGACCAAAAAAATTGGAGGGCAACTAGGCCCCCTCCCACGCTCATTTTTCCAAAAAGTCACCGGATCAAAATTCTGATATAGCCGTTTTATTCACCATAGTCGAAAAACCTAATAACTATGTCTTTAGGGACGACTTACCCCCCCGCAGTTCCCGTGGGAGGGGCTGCAAGTTACAAACTTTGACCTGTGTTTACATATAGCAATGGTTACTGGGAAGGGTACAGACGTTTTCAGGGGATTTTTTTTTGTTTAGGAGTTGAGGGGAGGGGGTAAGTGGGAGGATACTTCCATGGAGGAACTTTTCATGGGGGAAGAGAATTTTAACAAAGGGGCGCGGGATTTTCTTGCATTATTTGAACAAACAATGAAAAAATAAACATGAAAAGTTTTTTTTACTGAAAGTAAGGAGCAGCATTAAAACTTAAAACGAACAAAAATTATTGCGCATATGAGGGGTTTACCTCCTCGTTATAACTCACTCTTTACGCTAAAGTACTTTTAGTAATCTCTACTATTTATTCTACGGTCTTTATGATTCAGAGGTCATTCTTAGGGAATTGGACATTTAAGCTTTAGTGTAAAGAGCGAGGTATCGACGAGGGTTGAACCCCCTCATATACGCAATAAAACATATGAATATAGAAGTTCGTAACATAAGTTAATTTGTAAGTTACGTATAATTTTTACCAATGAAAACATTTGTAAAAAATTAAAAGTTCTACTTGCCTTTTTAAGTAGAACTAGGCCTCCTCCTTCACTCCTTTTTCTCAAAGTCTTCCGATGATTGCAATTAATTAGTATGCAAATTTTGTTTTAATTATTTATTTGCGCGAGAGCCAAGATCAAAACATGCATTAATTCGAAAACGTCCAGAAATTAAATAGAAAAAAAAACAAGTTCTTGTAAATGAAAGTAAGGAGCAACATTAAAACTTAAAACGAACAGAAATTACTCCGTATATGAAAGGGGCTTTTCCTCCTCAATTCCCCGCTCTTTACGCTAAAGTTTCTTACTGTTTTAAAAAGTAGAGTTAAGAGAAAGAGTCAAATTTTAGCGTAAAGAGCGGGGCGTTGAGGAGGAAAAGCCCCTTTCATATACGGAGTAATTTCTGTTCGTTTTAAGTTTTAATGTTGCTCCTTAATTTCCTTTTAAAAAACTTGTTTTTTTCTATTTATTTTCAGTAAAGCGCCAATGATGCAGTAGGTTTTAGACTTTTACAGCCAGAGAAGAAGGCAAAACCCAAACTCTTGTTTGTAGTGATTTTTATTAGTTTCAAGCTTGATTTGCATATTCAATTTAAGTTTCGCTCGTTTTAAGATTTATTTATTCACTTATATTAGTACCTATTGTATGTTTGTTTGCTATGACTGTTTATTTAGTCTCTGTTCGTTTTAAGCTTCACTTGTTTTTCAATCTAGGCTTTGCTCGTATAAAGATTTATTTATTTCTTTATATTATTACCTTTTGTGTGTTTTTTGCTATGATTATTTATTTAATTTCTGTTCGTTTTGGGTTTCATTTATTCTTTAATAGTGATTTCTGGTCGTTTTGAGTTTGAATTGTAATAGTAATCTATTTTATGCGTATTTGGAGAAAAGAGGGTTGGGGTGCCCAAGTTTCTAATTACGGACCCCCCAGGGAAAAAGTCCATCTTCGTCCATGCCTCCTATGGAGGTACCCTACACATCTGTACAGCTTTCCCCTATTGCCACCTGGGGACACGCTGAGTGGCCTGGGGGAGGCCCCTAAAGAGCAGTAGACTCATAAAGCTTTTTTTTTTAGTCCCTCTTTAGGAAATGAGAGAAAAAATTTCCTCGCTTTTCGCTAACAATGCCCTCCATTACCCTCAAACAACTACCCTTTCCCTAGTCAATATTCAGCCCTTGGACCCCGCTTTCTGCTTCTACAAAAATCTTCTTGCCCCAATAAAAGTTTCCACTGTAAGAGAAAAAAACTTCCCTCCTTTATATAATTGATGTATTCAATAAGTGAATCTCCTCACACACACACACACCCTCCCTACTCTGTTTTTACCTTATAATTTTATTGTAAATTCTGCAAATTTGTAGCTTTTATTTTTTCCTCAAATAACTAAGTTGTCTTTGTTTTGATTATTTTATTCCCTTTTTAATTTTACGAGTTTTCATTGTTTTTGACATTTTTACATATTTGACATTGACCATCTTATAATTTTTCGTTGTTGTTTCTTTTTGGTTCTTTTTTGTTTATTGGTGCTAAAGTGCACTCGGTCAAGTGCCATATCGCAATTTCAAGTGCCAAGCGATCGCAATTTCTGTCTGTAGGTCCTGGTTTTGCTAGTTCGGGCACTTCCGAATTAGCTAGGACGATGAAAGCTGGCAGGCTTATCAGGGACCGGATCAGATTAAATTAGAAATAGTCACTTCCCAATTCGACAATCTGGGGGGAGTGGAGGGATACTTAATTCGAAAAAAATTAGAAAAAATGAGGTATTTTTAATTTACAAACGGATGATCGGATCTCAATAAAATTTTATATTTAGAAGGACCTCGTGTCTCAGAGCCCTTATTTTAAATCCCGACCGGGTACGGTGACGCTGAGGGGAGTTGGAGGGGAAATCAGAAATCTTGGAAAACGCTTAGAGCGGGGAGATCGAGATGAAACTTAGTGGTAAGAATAAGTACAAATCCTAGATACGTGATTGACATAACCGGACCGGATCCGCTCTCTTCGGGGGAGTGGGGGGATTTCCAATGTTTGTTCGAATTCAATGCTTCTGGACGTGCTGGGACGATGAAAATTGGTAGGCGTGTCAGGGACCTGCAGACTCTGGCTTCATAACAGTCGTTTCCCCGATTCGACCATCTGGAGGGGCTGGAGGGAGGGGAAACCGTGAAAATTGAGGTATGTTTATCTTACGAATGAGTGACCAGATCTTAATGAAACTTGATATATAGAAGATCTCGTGTCTCAGATGCTCCATTTTCAATTCTTGTCGGATCCGGGTACGTTGGAGGGTCGAGGGGGGATACAGAAATCTTGGAAAACGCTTAGAGTGGAGAGATCGGGAAGAAAATTGATGGGAAGAATAAACACAAGTTCTAGATACGTGATTGACAAAGCCGGGCCGAATTTGATCTCTTTGGGGGAGTTGGAAGGATTTCTAGCGCTTTGGTGAGTTCGAGAATAAGCACAACTCCTATATACATGATTGACATAACCGTACCGGACCCGCTCTCTTCAGGGGAGTTAGGGGGAATTTCTAGTGCTTTGGTGAGTTCGGTGCTTCTGGATGTGCAAGGACGATGAAAATTGGCAGGCGTTTCAGGGATCTGCACAAATTATCAATAGTACCGAGTCTAATTTTAGGTTCCAACCTCGTCACAAGCGCCATATGAGCTCTGAGCTCTTGGCTCTTGTTCAGTAATAAATCTTATCTTGTCTTGAAATATCAGGATTTTTACCATCCTATATTTTCATACATTTGTCTTTTCATCCACCCGTTTTCTTTGGTTCTCATTTCGGATTTACCCCACTCCCCTCTAGATAGTACGCATAATCTGAAATAATTTCACGAATAGCAGAATGAATTAACTCTAAGAGGTTTTATGAGTGCAGGGTGCTAGAATAGGTTTGGAAATTAATATTAAGAAGACTAAGTCACTAAGGCTAGGAATAAGTGAAGATGAAAAGGTGATGTTGGGTAACGAATAGATTGATCAGATGGGAAGCTTAACTTACCTTGGTAGTATTAATAGTAAAGACGGTGGGAGCAGTGACGATGTTAAAAGTAGAATAGCCAACGCTCAGGGTGTTTTTCACAGTGAAAAAAAAATTTTTAGGAATAGGAAAATAAGTCAGAAAACCAGAACTAGAATATTGGAAGATCATAGAAAGATGTGTAATAGCTCATTTGGAAGGATATTAATTTTGGTGTGCCCTTTTTAAGTAACCAAAAAGATTGGAGGGATGCTAGTCCTCTTCCCCTCAGAATTGTTGGATCAAGTTTTGGGATATATATTTTTTAACATACTTTAAAGGTCTAATAACTATGGTTTTGGTGGTGATATGACCCTCTATAGTATCTGGGGAAAGAGGTGTACGTAGTATCGGTATTGGGTGTGCTGGTAGCGGGCGGATTGGTATCGTGCGTATCACGTATCGGGAATATCGATATTGGGTATTTTTCTTTCAATCATGGTTTTGCACCTTCTAATACATGGTTGCAGTAGGAACTGCAATCATGATCACAGCAAAAGCTACAACCTAGTAAAGAGCAAACCACAGCCCCTAGTTATTAAGAGTGGAAAAATACACTTCGAAAAAAAATTGCCTGGTGAGAAGAAATCGCCATCCGACACTGATTCAGGATTGGTAATTATTATTTCGGTTCGTCTTAAAAATAAAAATTTATTGTGAAGAGTAATTTATGGTTGTTTCGAAAAAAAAGCCTGAAACCCCTAGAAACTGGTGTCAGATCGAAGATCTTCTTCAGGGAAATTACAGCCCCCCCCCCTGCTTGAACAATAACGTATAGTAATCGAGTTCAAATTAAGTGAATACGAAATAAGTGTACCATTTCCTTTATCGCTTAAAATTAGAAATAACAGAATTCGGATTATTGTAAAACAGATTTTTATCACGTACGAAGAGACTTGACTTTTAGTTAGTGTTTGTTTTGTTTTCAATAGTGTGTATTCTTTTTTCTCTTTTTTTTGTAGTGTGTACGTGTTTTTTTTTTCTGTGAAATACCTGTTTTTTGTTTAATCACGAAACAAAGTACCTTTCTATCTATCTATCTAGCACTGATCTGGCCTCCTTTTTTTTCACTGCCAGCTGTTTACCAGAACAAAACAGAGAGATGCTTAATGGCTCATTCAAAAGCTATTTCTCATATCTACGTGCTTTTTTATAACCATCTGCAAGTGCCATATGGCACTATAACGGCAATTTTTTGCTATTCCCCAAAGGTGAGTTTAGCGGGGCTACCAAAACATCATAAGCAGATTTTTAATTAGCTTGTATAAAAATATTGCTATGGTCTTTCCTATAAACTCCACCATCAGCAAGTTCCAAATGGCACCAAGAACGGCACTTTTGGGGCCATGTCTCAAGTGGAAAAGCTGGGACTAGTGGGCTACAAGAACTTTCTAGAGTGATGTTTAATGGTTTATTTTAAAGCTAATGCTTATATCTAAGTTATTTTATCAATTCTACCATCCGTAAGTGAAATAGAGCACTAAAAACAACACTTTTGGTGTCACTTGGAAAGTTTGGAGGTGTAAAACGATATCATTGTAATAAAAATGGTCCAAAATAATTAACTGGAGGTTTGCAAGAACACCTCCTGCATTTCCTCTTCCAAGCCCCCTTAATAAGCTGCGCAATTATGGTCCTAAAAATTCATATAGATTAAATTAGATTATTAGAGCTATGGTTCTGTTAGTAGAGCGTTGGACTTCAAATCAGAGTGTCAGTTGTTTGATTCCTGCTTGGGTATTTTTTTACATCACGATTTCACCCCTTCTATATGATTATTTTTCACACAGCTCACTATTTTTGTAAATGTGATGCACTTATTTTTTAAACTTGTCAAACATTTTGATTCAAAAGGGAATATAGGTCATCTAATTCATGGTTTACAACTACATTCTTAGAAGATCATTAAACCCATACCACGACCAGTGGCATAATTTCATCAAAATTTTACGGAGAGGGGGGCAAAGTTAGAGCCAATTTTCCCAAACCAATTGAAAATGACAGAGAAAACTGAAAAAAGAGCCATATACCAATAAAAAACGTAAAGATATACTAAAAAAAACTGAACTGTTTCTTTGAATGCTTGAATTATGCAGGCTTATCTCGGTTTTAACAAGATTTTTGGAGAAACTAAGCTCCAGATGGGGGGACTAGGGTCGGCGGAGGGGGAGTGGTCTGGAAAGGGAAGTTGTCTCCTATTTCCCATAGCAAATAACGTTCCTGATAAACTATTTCCAATGTATAGCCTATAGGAAAATCAAAGTACTAAAAACCTATTGGCATTTTTTCTGTGATATTGTTTTTAGTTGTCAAGTTACATTCCAGCTTATGTTTTTGTTTATGGTTATTCGACACCATAAACAATAAACACCAATACACCATATTGTACGTCTAAATTTTTTATGTGTTTAGCATGGGGGAGGTGTTTAGGGAAATAAGTTAGAGATACAAAAATTTTGTTTATATTTTGAAAATCCTTGAAAATCTTCATTAGGAAAATAGTTACTTTTAGCGTTCTAAATACGAAATCAAGAATTTCGCATTAATCTTTCAAATTGTTTCTTAGTGTGCAGTTTATCTTTAACATCAATTTTAAAAACCTTTTTCCACGAAACAAGTTTTTCAAAGAAAAGTAAAGAGCTCTATTAAGCCAAGAATGAGCAGAAATAAAGTCAAATATTCGTCCAAGCGTAAGACTACCGCAAATCACTATCAATAAATAAATGAAACTCAAAACGCGCAAAAATTAACATGAATAGGGCTGATAACCCCTATGCCTTCTCAACACCAGAACACAATTTGCGCTTTACTGAAACTCTTCAGATTTTGCTTTGAAACCTTTTTGAAAGTCCACAAGCTCATAGTTTGTTTTGATTTAGTTCAATATCCGCCTAAATATTCCTTAAAAGCTTCACCGTAATACCTTTAGCTTGTACAGTAGTTATAGTTGTAGAAGCACTAGCAGCAGTATGCATATAGTACTCCCTATCACCTTCAACATCCGTTCAATATCCCCTTCAACACACGCTGAAAGTTTCAGCTTAATACACACCATCAACCGTTCCTGAAGAATTTCTGATGCGTCCGCTTGACAACCTGTGTGGAGACAGTGTGCTTGGAATTAGTTCCATACAGTTTCTATAATTCCCCGAATTTTCACCTTAATATCCTCAGATTTAACAAAAGTAGCAGTAGTAGTAATAGAAGTAGTAATGATAGTGACAGTAGTAGTAGTATGAGTAGAAGCAGTAGAATTAGGAAGCAAACATTTTCTTTTCGTTAGTTCAACATCCCTCACAACAAGCCCTGTTAGTTTCACCTTCACACACTAAACTGTTTCAAAGATTTTGCTGCTACACCTTTTTGACAACCTGCATTAAGAGGGCGTGCCCTGATTCAGTTCATCTTCCGCCTCAAATTTCTTGAAAATTTAGGCATAGCTGTAATAGTAGTCACAGTAGTAGTATTGATAAGACCCAAATCCTTTAAAATAAATGAAAATAAATAAATAAATGAAGCCGAGGATTAGTGACTACAGCAGCCAATTAGTAAGTTGGCTACTAGTTACTTACTTACTTGGACAAGTAATTTTCAACGAATATTAAAAAGTAAAAGAAACTGGCGATCCTCCTCGGCTTCATTTGTCAGATCGCCTTTACCAGAATCGGAATGCGCCAATATGAATCGTGGCTGTAATCAGAGGGATTGCTAAATAACTACAAAAATCGACTCGATAGCTTGAGCTCAGAGTGTAGAATTTGACAGTGCTATTTCAAACTGCTGTGCTTGGTTTCCCCTTAGCAGAAAAGTCTTCTTTTTTTCCCCATGCAGTGACACTGAATTTTCCAGTATTATTCCTAAGCTTTCAAGTAGCCGTTCAGTTGATGGTTTTGGTTTGGGTAATAATGGCCTTAAAAAGATTGGTCAGTTTGTTTCTCATCCAATCTCGCATATAACTAACCTCACTCTTTCTTCTGGTGTTTTTACTTATTTATTTAAGGTTTCTAATGTTGTACCTTTGCATAAAAAAGTGATTTTTTTAGAAGAGAAAGAGGGATGAAAACCATACCATTAGTGGGGTTTTTGTCCCTCTTTCTCTACTTTGCATGCGCTCTCGGATGCAACAGAGTTTGTACGAATTGATCTGGACAAGGAGTTGTGTATTTTGGGTCTATTTCTTGACTTTTCAAAGGCATTTGATATGGTCGGCCCCTCTTTTCTTCTGTCTAGACCATTTTTATTTGGGGTACATGAAGTCCCTCTTGAATAATTAAAGTCTTACCTCTCAGGGAGATCTCAGTATATTTCGGTTAATGGTACTTCTTCCTTTACTCCGCCTACATTGACAGGTGTCCCGCAAGGCTCTGTGCTTGGACCCGTTCTTTTTACTGACGACAGTAACTTTTTCATTGCTGCAGTGGACCTGCCACCAGTCACTTCCGTAGCTTAAGGTCTCCTTGATAAAGTAAAGGATTGATGCTGGTCAAATGTTATGGCTCTTAACAGCCAGAAGAGTGCCATTTTACATTTCAGGACCCCGAATCGTTTGACTGACTCAGAGGAAACAATCATCCTGACTTATGGGAATAATATTATACCGCATGCTACTCTGGTGAAATTTCTTGGTGTACATCTTGATTGTTTTCTTTCTTTTAAACCCCATATAACTCATACTCGTTCCCTCATCCTCCACCAGCCTTCAATGTTGCACCGAGTTAACTCATTTCTTCCCCTAGATGTTATGGTTTCTCTTTATTATGCCTTTATTTTTCTTTGTCTTTCTTATTGTTTCTCTGTCTGAGGTAGCAGTAACAATTTCTTCTATGCTCACTTCAAGGAGCCCAGAATAGGGCAGTGAGGGCTACTTTTCTTCTCCCTCGGCTTTACCCTTCCTCCGACCTTTATAATGATACTAGAATAGCTCCACTGGATCGTACTGTGGGTAAAAGTAATCTTTATTTAGCAAATTCTGCTTTTCTAGGTATACTTCCACCGTCTCTGCAGCAGTGTTTTCACGAGCAGGGTCAGGTAAGTACTCTTTTTCTTTGCATGGTTCTTGCCACAGATTTGCTTTACCTAGATAATTCTCAAAAGCAGCTCAGAGGTCTCGTGTTTATCAATCAATTCTACTATGGAAATCCATCCTTTTTGACGTCCCTCTATCTCTCTCTACAACGACAGTTTCTCGGTAGGCTTTTTTAAGTCCAGTATATTTTCTCTCTCGTTCCTTTTCTATCCCAATTTATATGTATCTCTTCTCTCTTTTATTCTATATATATGTATCTCTGTTCTTGTTTTATTCGGGTGTTTTATTAGTGTATGTGTTTAGTGTTTTCTAAAAGTCCGGTGTTTTACTATTGTATTTTGGGGTCCACTACAAGCAAAGCTTCTTGTTACAAGTAACCTTCTTATGTTCGTAATTGTTTCTCTTTTTAGTATTAATAAATGATTGATTGATTGAATAAATATACAGAATACGGATTTTGTTAGGAGCACGAGACAGGTTATTTGTTCAATTGGAATGCAAAAAAATGAATTCTGAGACTCAATATCTCTTAGCAAAGGCTTAATTTCTCCTCTTTAAATCACTCTTCAAAAAAAAAATGTTCTTCTTCTCTTTCTTTTTTTCTGAGGTTTTCTAAAGACGTAAGGAAGACAAATGAATTATCTGAAACTAAAACATCTTTTTTATTTCTTGATATTCTTCATTTACAACAAATTTTTCACCTTAATATAGGCATATGGGTTTTAGAAATCCAACGTAGGGGTAATTTTTTCAATATCATAAAACTCTTGGTTGGAAATTAACAAAGACATTTATCAAAAGCAAGGAATGAGTTTATTTTTCTTTTTATTAAAAATGAGAGATCAAGACTAAGTTTAAGATATCAACTTCCTGAGACTGCCAGTACATACAAACTATTTGATTTAATAGGCAAGTCACCATCAGTCTATACATATAAAAAGAAATTGAATGAGATAGTTCTTTCTCCCTATAGCAGCGGGGACTGAATATAAAGTGACTTATTTATAAATTAGTTTATAAGTCCCATCCGCGTCTCCATGAGTCGATTTTTTTTCCTTCTTCCCTCTCTCTCTCTCGCTCTTTCTCTATATACTCTGGAGTTATTGGGGTGTAATTCCTTCTTCTTTTTTCTCTCTCTATTGTTAAAGGAGACAAAACGAGTTGCCTCCTTGTCTCCCTTGTATAAGATTTATGTATATCGTTTCTTATTCAATAAAGTCAAATCTAAGTAAGCACCATGGTTGGAAGCATGTTCCCTAGTACGAATCAAGTAGCAAGGGGGTTTTGATACCTCGTTTCAAAACCAAATCGAACTATCGAATTAATCTGAATGAATAGATTACCAATAGAAAGGAAACAATAAGTCATGAACAATAAGTCACAAGACATAGATATTTATACAACAATGCTGTCAGTATGGGAGGAGATACAATTCACAAGACACAAGATATATGCAATAAAGTTACAGTATTTATACAAACGTCTGAATCCTGGTTATCAAAGAAAATCGTCGAATTTCAGAGCAGTACTGAGTTTGTACCACGACAAAATTGTACTAAATTTTTGCTATAAAGAAACAGCAGCACAGATGTAAAAGTTCAGATGAAAATGCTCAGAATACGGGACAATTTTACCCCCCGTCGAAAAACTGGATATAAGCTTAATAGAATCAGACCGCGAATGTTCTGGAGGGTAGATATAAAAGATAATCTTTTATCTTTTATTACCCTGCTAAATACTTTCAAGGATCAGCTATCGTCCTGCACTGTACCATTGAGATCCGAAGCCTGCATTTTTCTGTTCAGTCGAAAATAATTATCAGATCTGCGTACTTTTAAACTTGTCCTCACAGCCAGCACACCTACGTACGAAACAGGAACGAATTCAAAGAGGAAATGTACCCCCCCCCCCAGAGACATTACAATTTCTCGTATTTCTGGGTACTTATTATTCAAATTAAACTAAAATCTGTTTCTTTATTGTCTTTTCAACGTAATACCTTCAATTAGGTATTTTTTTTTCCAATACCGCACTGCCTTTCTATGACAACAAATAAACGTTCAAATGGGGATATGGGGATAAGTCCATTTATTAGGCAGTGAAAATAGATACAAAAGTCTGCATATTTCGATGACATACACAGCACTCGTCAGCAGCAAAAATACTCAAAGTGTTTTCACAATATGTCAGTGTTTTCACTGATGACGACCGGTGTATAAGTCGTCGAAACATCCAGACTTTTGTATGTTTTCGCTGTCTAATAAATGGAATTATCCCCATCTGAACGTTTATTTGTTCATTATTGTCCCTCCATTCCCATAAAAACTGTGCAAATGCCTGTTCTCAAGATGAATACACAGTGCCAGACTAAAAAACAAAAGAGAAAACAACTGTAAATGAAGGAAATCAAGCGATTTCTTTAATGCATACCAGGAATTACACTGATAAAAAAGAAAGAAAATGATATAAATGGACCCACCTAATGGACTCTTGCAGAAGAGAAGAGACATTTCCTATAATAGGGTTCTCTCTGCAAAGTTTAAGCCAGCCTGAGGCGGTATATACAACTGGATTCGTTCCACGCAAGTGACGAATAATAAACTGATTACTAGTAGGTCCCTTTTCAAGAGCCTTTCCATATTCTAGAAAATAAATAATAAAACTAATTACTGAAACAAATGAAACTGAAACTTAAAACTGAAACGAATAATAAACTGATTACTAGTAGGCCCCTTTTCAAGAGCCTTTCCACATTCTAGACAATAAATAATAAAACTAATTACTGAAACGAATGAAACTGAAACTTAAAATTGAAACGAATAATAAAACTAATTTCTAGTCGGTCCCTTTTCAAGAGCCTTTCCATATTCTAGAAAATAAATAATAAAACTGATTACTGACACGAATGAAACTGAAACTAAAAACTGAAAAAAATAATAATAAACCGATTACTAGCAGGTCTCTTTTCAAGAGCCCTTCCATATTCTAGAAAATAAACAATAAAACTGATTACTGAAACGAATGAAACTGAAACTTAAAATTGAAACGAATAATAAACTAATTATTAGCAGGTCCATTTTTAAGAACTTTTCCATATTCTAGAAAATAAATAATAAAACTGATTACTGAAACGAATGAAACTGAAACTTAAAACTGAAACGAATAATAAACGGATAGTAGGTCCCTTTTCAAGAGCCTTTCCATATTCTAGAAAATAAATAATAAAACTGATTACCGAAACGAATGAAACTGAAACAAATAATAAACTGGTTACTAGTCGGTCCCTTTTCAAGAGCCTTTCCATATTCTAGAAAATAAATAACAAAACTGATTATTGAATTGAATAAAATTGAAATTTAAAACTGAAACGAATAATAAACCGATTACTAGTCGGTCCCTTTTCAAGAGCCTTTCCATATTCTAAAAAATAAATAATAAAAATGATTACTGAAACGAATAATAAACTGATTACTAGTCGGTCCCTTTTCAAGAGCCATTCAATATTCTAGAAAATAAATAATAAAACTGATTACTGAAACGAATAATAAACTGATTACTGGTCGGTCCTTTTTCAAGAGCCTTTCCATATTCTAGAAAATAAATAACAAAACTGATTATTGGATTGAATGAAATTGAAACTTAAAACTGAAACGAATCATAAACTGATTACTAGTCGATCCCTTTTCAAGAGCCTTTCCATATTCTAGAAAATAAATAATAAAACTTATGACTGAAACGAATGAAACTGAAACTCAAAACATGAAACGAATAATAAACTAATTACTAGTCGGTCCCTTTTCAAGAGCCTTTCCATATTCAAGAAAATAAATAATAAAACTGATTACTGAAACAAATGAAACTGAAATTTTAAACTGAAACGAATAATAAACTGATTATTAATAGGTCCCTTTTTAAGAGCCTATCCATATTCTAGAAAATAAATAACAAAACTGATTACAGAAACGAATGAAACTGAAACTTAAAACTGAAACGAATAATAAACTGATTACTAGTAGGTCCCTTTTCAAGAGCCTTTCCATATTCTAGAAAATAAATAACAAAACTGATGACTGAAAAAAATGAAACTGAAACTTAAAACTGAAACGAATAATAAACTGATTACTAGTAGGTCCCTTTTCAAGAGCCTTTCCATATTCTTCCATATGGAAGAGCCTTCCATATTATATAATGAAAAGAGAAATCATCAATGTAACAGCACAAACACAAAAAAAAGAAAGGAGATAGAAGGAGAAAGGGAAAACTGTTTTCCTAAATTAGTGGTTAATATAGACCAGCACTTGTCGTATTCATTTCAATTTCCCCAAAAAGCCGCATTGCCAATGTCGGCTTATCACTAATACTTTTAATAATTATTGCTTTAAAAATTTCAATAGTAATGATAGCTTCAATAATGATTCGTATTTTTGTTTCTTTTCGCTGATAAGATGTGTTCTACTTCTTATTCTTTTCAGACATTTCAAAACTTTGTTCGAAGAACAAAATAACTTCAGTTGTAGTTATAACTTCAACTTTTCTATGGAAAAAAAAGTCAGAAGGATTTTTACTCCACAGCCCGGTTTAAAAGACTCAAAATATTCCCAAATGTATGGTACAACGGATGAATCCGGTTAAGTTCCATGCTTGTTGCTATGCAATTCCTTAATATGTAATTTTAATTTTAGTAGCACGATCTTTTCTTCGCCTTCTTTCTCCTTGCGTACTTTTCTTCTTTTCATACTTTATTTCGTTTAGTTATTTGTTTTATTAAAATAGAATCTTCAATCTGTGTACATATTTGTATATAAACTTGGCTATTCTTAATTCACATAATTGATAGGTGTCCGTAACATCTAACCAATTGCATAGGGTTACACAAAGGGTAGCTGAAGCCAGCATTTTTGCGGGTTACTCTTACATCAACTTCCAATTAGTTACAAATAATAATAAGAGGATATATTCTGTTTTGTCTCACGCTTAAAAGACTGAGTTGATACTTTCAGCCTTTTTTTTTCAAATTTTGTGCTTGGAGGAGGGGGCAAAATATTTTTTTTCCTTGCCCTCATAATACAGTTTAAGTTACGATTTGTTTATTTATTCTTTTTTCTGTATTGTCATTTGACAGGTCTTAACGACATAAGTTAATAAGTGACTTTAGACACCGACGGCGAAAAAACTTGTTTTTACAGGTTTGTCTTCAAACAGCCAAAATTATCTTATACATGACGCACATTTAATCTTAGAAGTAAGAAAGTAAAACCGAGTAGTTCATACTAAGCATATAATAAAAGATGGAAAGGCATCATATCCCTCTAAGTGATGTTTACTCATTTCAACTTCTAACCTTTATCTGAGAATTGATCAAGAATCCGTTTTACAAGCTCTTCATCAGACACGTTTGTAACTAGACTTTCTTCATCGAGCATCCATAACAAGCCACGCTTTCCAGCATCTCTTATATTCTGGAATGATGATCTCGCTAACGCATTAGGAGGCTTGAGATCTAATAACTGAGAGACTGACATTGCAACATCATCATGTTCGATCTCTGATGGGAACTCAATATTCTCCTGAAAGAAAATACAAATTTATACGGGATGAGGGATACTGAGTAAAAGCTTAAATCAAGAAACTCTGTCACTAAGGGCCAACATTGTATTGAATACTTCTGTTTCACCTTACCCCGTTCAAAGTTATGTACCCTGACCATCTCTCCAGAAATTCTCAAAGATTCTTAAATCCTTTTATAATCGAACTTCACTCTGACCTAGGTTATACGGCCTTTCTCTTATCACGAATAGAAAAACTGATGGGTTTCATTGATTTAGGAGCATTATTGCCTACGTCGTGACTAAAAAAATGTTTAGTTACTAAACAATTGAAGCTAGTCTAAAAAAAATGTAAAGAGAAACACAATTCGTTGAAACAGAGCAAAGGAGGATTCAGAAATTAGGAGACATGCACTAAGACAGAGGAGTCCGAAGAAATTACTACCCATGGATATGGTCAAAAGACACCCCTCCCCCCAGCCTCCCAGATAAATGGGAAAATGGCTGAAACTAATTTATCAAATAATTCCCTGACCTCTTCCTTTGTACTCGGTTAATTTATGAAACCTTAAATAGGAAATACTAAACATTCTAAGCAGTTTTTTTTGTTTTTTTTTTTTTTTTTTTTTTTTTTTTTTTTTTTTTTTTTTTTTTTTTTTTTTTTTTTTTTTTTTTTTTTTTTTTTTTTTTTTGTCCTGACTACAGTTCTTATATTCTCTTATAAAAATTTGTAAAATGCAAAGAGAAACAGCTTTCCTTTTTTCTTCTGGCCTACATCTACATTTAAAGTAAAGTTTAAAACAAAAATTCTTTATTTTTTTTTTACTTATCGCTTCCCTGCATTTTCAACTGCGTTATCAAATAAATTTCTGCAAAGAGAAAATAATTACAGACAAAACAAACAACTTAGTTTAATTGGAAAATTAAAAGATCAAAAATCAACTTTAAACACTTTAATAAAACGTGGAAGTGGAATCAATAATAGTGAAAAAGCTGATTTTTCAAAGGATCCAATGAGAGGTACTTGCAAGAAAAAATCACACATGGCGAAGAGTGTACGTCTGTTTGTACCTCTTTCCATCTACTGTACTTCTTTACTTCTGTTCTCTAAAAAATCTACTGTGGTTTTTGTTTAAGCAATCAACAATTGCAATTCAAACTAAATATATATATACATATACATATACATATATATATATATATATATATATATATATATATATATATATATATATATATATATATATATATATATATATATATATATATATATATATATATATATATATATATATATCTATATATATAAAAATAAGTTGTCTGTGTGTGGATCTGTGGATCAGGTGACGTCACCTGAAAAAACTGGATCAGGTGACAAAACTGAAAACTGAAAAAACTAAAAAAAGGCAAAAACTACAAAAAAAACTAAAAACTAATAAAAAAATAAAAAAGCTAAAAAACTAAAAAAACTAAAAAAAGGCAAAACTACAAAAAAAACTAAAAACTAATAAAAAAGCTAAAAAACTAAAAAAACTAAAAAAAGGCAAAAACTACAAAAAAAACTAAAAACTAATAAAAAAGCTAAAAAACTAAAAAAACTAAAAAAAGGCAAAAACTACAAAAAAAAACTAAAAACTAATAAAAAAAATAAAAAAGCTAAAAAACTAAAAAAACTAAAAAAACTAAAAAAAGGTAAAAAACTAAAAAAACTAAAAACTAAAAAAAACTAAAAAAAAGGAAAAAACTGAAAAATAAGCTAAAATAAAGGTAAAAACCAATAAAAAACTAAAAAAAAAAATGAAAAAACTAAAAAAAGGCAAAAACTACAAAAAAAAACTAAAAACTAATAAAAAAAAGTAAAAAAGCTAAAAAACTAAAAAAACTAAAAAAACTAAAAAAAGGTAAAAAACTAAAAAAAATAAAAAATAAAAAAAAATAAAAAAAAAAGGAACAAACTGAAAAATAAGCTAAAATAAAGGTAAAAACCAATAAAAAACTAAAAAGAAAAAAAGGAAAAAACTAAAAAAAAATTTCATCTAAAAAACTAAAAAAAACTAAAAAAGGTAAAAACTAAAAGAACTAAAAAAGAAAAAAATAAATGACGACACTCAAAGAGAAAGCGACCAGGACAAAAGGAATGTTCGATTAGCAATCAACAAAGCACCGGGACACAGGGAGTATAAATGACGACCAGGACATAAGTAAAAAAAAAAAACTAACAAAACTAAAAAGAAGGTAAAAACTACAAAAAAACTAAAAAGAAAAAAAAAACTAAAAACTAATAAAAAAAACTAAAAAATCTAAAAATCTAAATAAACTAAAAAAGAAAAAAAAAGGAAAAAAATAAAGGAGAAAAACAAAACTAAAAAACGAATGTATATACAGACCGGGACACCGGGATACAAATGACGACCGGGACACAGGGAATATAAATGACGACCGGGACACAGGGACACAACTACAACGGGGACACCGGGGGAAACAGGGGGATATAAATGACGACCGGAACACCGGGACAGGGAATGGTCGATTAGCAATCACCATCAACAAAGCTCAAGGGCAATCATTAGAATCATGAGGTATAGATCTGAATACAGATTGTTTTCCCATGGACCATTATATGTTGCATGTTCAAGAGTCGGTAAACCTGACAATCTATTTATATGCAAAGACAATGGGACAGCAAAGAATGTTGTATATTCGCAAGTTTTACGTAGTTAAAACCATATATATATATATATATATATATATATATATATATATATATATATATATATATATATATATATATATATATATATATATCTATCTATATTCACAGGTGGGACATAGGGACACAACTACAATGGCGCGTAACTATTATGGCGCGTAACGACTTACGCGCGCGGGGGGGCTTGGGGGGGGGGGGCGCAAAGCGCCCCCACCAACTAGGTGTTGGGGTGGCGCGAAGCGCCACCCCAACAGCTAGTATGTATATATATATATATATATATATATATATATATATATATATATATATATATATATACTGTTTGTTTGTTTGTACATCTGCTTGTACCTCTTTTAATCTACTGTACTTCTTTACTTCTGTTCTCTAAAAAATCAACTGTGGTTTTTGTTTAAGCGATCAACAAATGCAATTCAAATTAAAAAAAAAAAAAAAAAACTTTAAAAACGAAAAAAAACGAAAAAAAACTAAAAAAAAAACTTTAAAAAACTTAAAAAAGACAACGCCAGATAAACTAAAAAAAACTAAAAAAAGAAAAACACTTAAAAAAGAAAGCAGAAAAAACTAAAAAACAATAAAAAAGAAAAAAAAACTAAAAAGAAAAAACAAAAAAAAGAAAAGAAGAAAAAAAACTTCCCACAGACATTGCGTTGGATAAATAATTTTTGGCAGTGACACCCACGTGTTGCGCGGTCAACAACTGCAATTCAAACAAAAAAAAAGAAAAAAAAAAGAAAACACCAGAAAAACTAAAAAAAACAACAAAAAAAGTAAAAAACTAAAAAAAGAAAAAAAATAGGGTTTAGGGGGGGGTACCCTTGCCACGCATTGGTGTGGCACTGCGCGCCCCAGCAACAGGTGGGGTGTCACACACAAGCTTAAGTGTAAGTATCAAGGATTCCTCCGAAAATCTACTTAAGCATATTTTAACAAGTATTTTAGTACTTAAGTGCTCAATTATTTCAAACGTATTTCAGTACTTAAGTATTGAAGTACTAAGGCTTTTCTTATAATCCTTAAAACACCACTGTAGTGTCTACTTGGTTTCCCGGCATGTTGAAGGAATGTTGAAAAAAAGGCTAGAGTGAGCCAGTCCCCCTCCCATGTCCTTTTTAGCTGCAATGTCCTCAAAGGCATCTGATCAAAATTCTTTATCTACATTCACAAAGTTCAACTATTTTCAACACACATGTTTATTATTTAACGTCCAAAAAGGTCTGATTCATCTAAAAAAAAAGAGAAATAAATCAACTTTAATGGTTTATGACATCGGATCTTCTTCTTTTGCAAAAATAAAACAAAGCTTTTTTTTATGAATGATCTTGAGAGGCGTTCATATCATGACTTTAAGAAACAAACAATTCCAACAAGGTTGAACATGTAAAAATTCTAACTTGTGTTTTACCCAATGATACCACCTCATATTTCTCGAATACTGAAAAACTAAGTAAAGTGGTTCAGTTGTATTATGGTTCAGTTACACGAGAGTTCATTGGCACATTTTGGTTCAGTTGCATAGTGGTTCAGTTGCATGGGGGTTCAGTTACACGGGGATTGAGTTGAATGAGGTTGAGTTGCACAGGGGTTTAATTGCAAAAGGGTTTAGTTAAATAAGGTTTAGTTGTCCGGAAGTTCAGTAACACGGGGGTTCGATTATACAGGGGTTCAGTTCAGTATATACATGAACTCCCTTTGTATAGCCAAACGTGATTGGTTAGGTGTTACTGACACTTACCAATTATATAAAGTAAGATATTCAAAGGTAGTCTTACTTGTTCATATTTATCTTTAGTGGAACCGACTGTGACATCATAAAACAATTGTTGAAGACGTTCTTGCAGGTAGTTATGTTGCATATCGGTAAAAGTAGCACCAGGAAAAGAGGTTGATCGACAGGTAGCACCATTCTGGAAACCGGGCGAATCGAAAAGCAACAAAGAAGATATACAATTGGCAGACGAGGATATAGATCTAGAATAAATAAACTCATAAGATAAATGAAAACCATAGGCAGGTTCTGCAGCAGAAACATATGTATAACTTAAAAAAATTTTCTCTAAAATGTTTCAACATTTTTTCCAATATTTTTTTTCTAGTATTTTCATCACCCCCACCCAATAGAAAAATGCTCTTTGATGGACACCTTTTGTCAAAGAATTTTAGTTTATCCAAGACACCATACGATATAGTACCGTTACATTACGAGAACCCTGATTCTGCATTTTTCTATAACCAGTAATTATGGAGAGATGAACAGCTTTCTTAGATGTTTTAACGAAACCTCGATTTCATGTGTGCTTAACTAGATATCTATTTCTAGGTATAATCAGTTGCGCCAATTAAGACTGTTTATAAAGGCGAGGCAGATTATGCTTGGTTGAAAATAACGACGCCAAGAAAGTTAATGCGTATCAAAACACGGACTTAACCGACGATAGCTAGGTGATTTTTGTTTCATACCTTCACCATTTTATGAAAAAAAACTCAGTTTTCAAATTAAGATTACAATAAAAGTTGTAAAAAAAACATAACATATTTTACGTCTGAAATAAAAATTTTCAATCAAGGATAACTTGAGAAAAGACATTGAAAAAGAGGCGCAAACCCAGAAGTTTATCAATCTATAATTGAGGAATATATCCGGAAATTTACTGAAATTGGAAAAACAACTGAAGTCAAGGAAAAGTCACCAATAGAATACTTCGAATTGAAGACGTATAGATGATATCGACCAAGACTAGTGACTACATTGGCTCATGTTCAATGGCTTTAATGCGAATTCAGACCTGAAAACCACCATGTTAAATATTCTCCGAGGAAAGATGGAACTCGCCAGGATTACTGATGCTGACATAAGCACAAAACACCGATTTGTCTTTGGAATTTCTGTTTGGCCTGATAAAATTGTCTCTGTACTGAATACGTTCCGTGACAAAGAGATCGCGAAGTGTTTACACAGCTAAGAAGAAACTTACAAGAAGTGGTATTTTTGTTTCGGGAAATCTAACCCGCCAGCGGCGGGATATTCTTAAGACAGCTCATGAGAAATATGGCAACAATTGTGGTTAGTCTGATCAAGGGCGTATTTTTTGTTTGCCTTCCCAATGAAACACCACGTAGGCTTTGGTCATTCGAGGACATATTCTCATATTTATTAACTTCATTTCCCCTTGTTTTTCTTTTTACAGTAAAAGTAAAAAATCAAAGTAATTAAAATTGTAATAAAAAATACAGTAAAAAAGCAAAAATATAAGTAATCACATAGACACTGACTAATCAGAAAAGTTTAAAATCAAAAATAATTATAAATTCGCGAGATAGTACTTCATGCAATAACTGGAACATTAATGTTATGCTGGGGCAAGTCAAGGCCTGCACGTTTTCAAACAGTTTCAACGCGCTATAGTGTAATTTATTTGATACTATAACATACGTTATAATATATAGCAAAGATTGCAATTCATTTCAAAGTAAAGATTCCAACTCATATCAAAGTAGGATATGGTAAAAAAAAAGAAGAAGAAAACAAAAGATTGGAAGACCCTTCACATTATGCCTTCTCCATTTGCAGGTTTTATGTTACAAGTTGCGCATTGAAAATATTTCCAAAAAAAGAACAGTAAGAAGCAGCGAGGCCTACCTGTTTATTAAGGCAACTAGAACTGCAAGAACCTCCAAGTAGAGACCATGTGCTAATCCTTCAAGGCATTCAAAGGGTTCTAATTTTTTTTCTAAAGCTGAAGTCCTCTCAGTAGAGGGGGAGGACCGATATGGAGAAAGGCTATTCGTCGAAGTAACCTAAAAAAGAAGAAATAAATTCGAAAACAACTAGCTTCAGGAAAAACATTTCCCACATATAGCCCTAAACCAGTTCATTATAGCCTTTATTTCCAGGTGCCACCCTAAACGTATGGGAGCCAGTTAAGAATTTTGTCTTCGACAATTTCAAATAGGGAAAATGGAAAAAAAGAAGAAAACAACAGCGCCTATTTTATTGTAGCGCCCAGCAACTTCTTAAAAATGAAACTTTCAAAGAATACCGGATAATTAACATTATTAATGTGTATTTCATGCTGATTAAAGCTGAAATTTCTATGCATGTAATAACCATCTGAACGTTTTTGTTTTCACAAATTGCTTTAGCTTGAAATGCAGTCTTCAGAAGACAGGCCTAGGTTAGTTTGGAAAGACCTTGGCAGGTTAAGCAGACTAGCTGACTTTAAGATGGTCGGGAGAAAGAATTAGAGGTTCTTATGTCTCTCTGTACTCTAAAAAGCCACTGAAATAGAAACAAATAACAAAAACAAGAGCTCATACAGCACTTGTGATGAGGTCGGAAAAGCCAAGAGCCAAGAGCTTCTTCCCACCAAGTTTCATTACGATCTCTCCATTCTAAGCGTTTTCCAAGATTTCCGGTTTTCTCCTCAAACTCCCCCCCAATGTCACCGGATCCGGTCGGGATTTAAAGTAAAAGCTCTGAGACACGAGGTCCTTCTTAATATCAAATTTCATTAAGATCCGATAACCTGTTCGTAAGTTAAATATACCTCAATTTTTTCTAATTTTTCTGAATTAACCGTCCTTTCACCCCCCCCCCCCCCGATGGTCAAATCGGGGAAGCATCTATTTCTAATTTAATCTGGTCGGGTCCCTGATAAGCCCGCCAACTTTCAGCGATCGCTATATTGATCACGTATATAGTTTTGGATCTTCTTCATATAAAAATTGTGATGGTCAGGGATTCGAACCTGAGATCTCGTAACCTCGTTCGTAAGGTAAAAATACCTCATTTTTTCTAGTTTTTCAAAATTACGTCCACTCCCCACCCCCTCCCCCCAACTACCCCAAAGAGAGCGGACCCAGTCTGATTATTTCAATTATATATATAGGACCTGTGCTTATTCTTCCCACCAAGCTTCATCCCGATCTCTCCACTCTAAGCGTTTTGCAAGATTTCGGGTTTCCCCCTCCAACTCCCCCCCAATGTCACCAGATCTGGTTGGCATTTAAAATATGAATTCTGGGACACAATATCCTTGTAAATATAAATTTCCATTAAGATCTGATCACCCGTTCGTAAGTATAAATACCTCATGTTTTTCTAATTTTTCCGAATTAACCGTCCCCCACTCCCCCCAAGATGGTCGAATTGGGGAAAACAACTATGTCTATTTTAATCTAGTCTGATCCCTAAAGAACCTGCCAAATTTCATCGTCCTAGCTTATCTGGAAGTGCCCAAACTAGCAAAACTGGGATCAACAGACCAACAGAAATGGCGATCGCTATATGTCACTTGGTAAATACCAAGTGCCATAATAAATAAAATAAAAATAATCTTACAGTAGTTTTGGGCAATTAAAGCTTTAAAATGCATAAGGTCTTTATAAACTTAAATTTGGGATATATCCCAAAATCCTGTCAGGGTAAACTTACACGTCAGAAGCTTTTCACTATAGTTTTTCGAAAAGCGTTTTGCTTGAGCACCATTCATTTATTCCTGTCAGTCCTTGAAAACCATGGTAAGGGCCACGTCTACTACTCTGGCCAGACCGTACCGAGGTCCCCAAGAAGTTGCAAACCCGTAAGAATAGCATGGTTCAACAAGAATTAGAGAAATATTGCAAATATTTTAACTAAAAAAATAAGTTACTTATTTTTTTACATTAAATACGATAACTGAGTTATCGTATCTTGATCCAGAAGATTAGTGCAATATTAAAAAGATTCAAATGAGAAAAAGCCTCAATGGCAATGTCAAAAATAAAAGCGTAATGTGCAACAAACAATTCACTACTTGACACTTCATTACTCGAGGGGAAGGGGGGAGTTGCATAAATAATTGAAAACCTGGACCTTATAATTTTTTTTTCGAGCAATATGTGTTATTCCATTTTCAGCATTATACTAAACTCTGGACACTTGTACAATACCGTGTCTAATATGGCAGTTAACCAAGAAAATGTGGACAATGTGTGTTCAACTCAGTGTTGAGCCGTAATTTATATGATATTCCTTTTCTTTTTTTACTTTGCTCTAAATTTAAAAATGAGTTGTGGTACCGGCTTGGCAAGACATCATTCTAGATAATATCAACTTAAGTTAATCCATTTTACTTTTTATAACTGGAATTACAAAAAAAATATAATCGGAGAATATTTAAGCAAGAGCAACAAATATGGTCTGAGTAATTGTAAAGAATAAAACCTCGAGTGAAAGCAGTGCAGTTTCCAGGTTCCACTTTTGACGATTCTCTTGTTCAGTCTTCCCTCATTTTAATATTTGATTTGGGTAGGGAAAGAGAAATAGAAGGAATACGTAATATTTATGTAGTTGTTGCTAGTGGAAATGCTTCAACAACGAAAGAATTTTTTCAGTTTTTTGTTGGGTTACGTTGGCTTACATTTTATGAAAAAAAAAAAAGCAGCAGAACTACTCAAACCGGTGAAAATTTTCAATCTCTGAGGGAAAGACATAATGAAGCTGATGCGTGCATTGCTCGCATAGTTGATTGCGTGCAACATATTAAGTAAGAGTTGTATTTCACTATATGTCTTTTGGCTCAATGTGCTGTAATTTGTGTTTTGTGTTTTTCTGTATATTAAATTTTATTTTGAATATTAAATTCTAATAGCGACATAATGAAATTTACATCGATATTCAGAACGAATTTTAACTCTTTGGGAGAAGATATGTTGAAGCTGTTGTTTGCATTGCTCGAATAGCTGATTCGGTGCGACATAATAAGTCAGAGCAGCTTTTCATTATATGTCTTTTGTCTTAACTTAATGTAATTTGTGTTTTGCTTATATATGGAATTTCATATTGAATATTAAATTTTAATAGCAACATATTAAACTCTACATTGGTATTCAGAAGAAATTTTAAATCTCTGAGGGAAGACATGCTCAAGCTGCTGCGTGCATTGCTCGCATAGTTGATCATGTGCAACATATTAAGTCAGAGCAGTTTTTCATTATATGTCTTTTGGCTCAATTTACTGTAATTTGTGTTTTCCTATACATTAAATCTTAATGGCAACATATTAAATTTTACATTGGAATTCAGAACAAAATTAAAATCTTTGGGGGGAAGACATGTTGAAGCTGATGCGTGCATTGCCCGAATATATGATTGTGTGCAACATAATAAGTCAGAACAGTTTTTCATTATATGCGTTTTGGCTCAATTTGCTGCAATTTGTGTTTCTCTGCATATTAAATTTTATATTGGATATTGGATTTTAATGGGAACATATTAAATTTTACATTGGCATTCAGAACGAACTCTTAAATCTTTGGGGGAAGACACAGTGAAGCTGCTGCGTGCATTACTCGCATAATAGACTGTGTGCAACATACTAAATCAGAGCGGTTTTTAATTATATGTCTTTGGGCTGCAACAAAAAAAGCGATCACAAAAGCCTCATTCAGTTTGAAAAACAAACTTGTTTGTATCACTTACTGAACAATATTGTGTTTTTCTTTGTTGAAGTTGTTCGGCTAGCACCAGCAACATATTGTGGCAGAGGTAAACGAAATAAATTTTTGAAACTGCACTTACGATTCAGAAAAATTTTAGAGTAAAAGAGAATGGCAAATAAATTTAAATTCTGAAGCTAGTTTTTTATGGCCAAGAAGATCAAAAGTTGTTCAAAATAAATATTCAAATATTTTGTTCCCTGGAATACATCCTAGAATATCCTAACAACATCCACAACGATAAGTAAAATGTTGGAAACAAAATTCATAACGCAGAATTGGGCCCACAGCATCAAATTTAAACATAACATACCACATAAATTCAAACAGGGACACACAAATCACAGCAAATTGAGGTGGTTAAACAAAAGTCAAACTAACATTTAATAATAATAGTAATAATTTATTCATGCCCTCTTTACATACAAAAGATGTACACAAAGGAGTATGAAAAGAAAACTGAAAAATATAAAAATTACACTTCTAATGAAAATCAGTAGATAGCATAGCTGTTTTTTTGCACATAACTAAAAAAACCACTAAAAAAACATGACCTATAAATAATAACATAACTCATAAACATAACTCATAAAATAGAACCCATAAACGATCAACGATCAGACTTGAAGTTCATTGAAAACACGACCTAAGCTCAAACAGACAGAGAGAAATAGAGAAGATGAATATATAATTAACGAGGATATGGGATGAAAAATTACCTGGAATGTTGCATTAGTGAGATCATCTATAGAAATACCAAGAAGTGTTGCTGCTCTTTGTGCAGCTTGTGGCTTCACAAAAATGCCTTTTCCAAAGGAACCTTGAAAATAAACAAAACTATAAAGTAAACTAAATAACAACTTAAAATATAAAAACACAAAACTCACTCTTCTACTCGAAAGAATAGTTTCTATCTTTCCAATTTAAAAATGAGACTTCAAGTAATGGACAAAAAGTACAGGTGCTCATTCTTCCATCCAGTTTTAAAACCTGAAAATCTTTAAAATCATGAATTTTCTCAAACAGGTTAGTTCATCAGGCACCTGATGAATCTAATTATCAAAGAAGATTGTAAAGTAAGATAAACTTTAATTACCTAGTGCTATTTCTTTGAAACAACTTTAAGTAATCAGGCAGATACAAAATCCCTTCGATGGTGTTGCAGCCCAATAACCATCATAAAAGGGATGATGGCCATGCTGTTAATAAATGTGAACAATCTCCATGGAACTGTGAAACTATCAATACGATGAAAATCTACAAACAGCTCTTGTGGATTCTGACAAAGATCATTTATACTAAACTGTCTTATAGATCAGCATCAGGAGTGGATTAAGCTTCTAGATCAAGGATTTGTCATACGCTTAGTATCATTCCGACGAGCTTCCTCTCATTCTACCACTACTCGTCAAGGTGAGAAGGAAAACTTTTAGTCACACAGTTTACTTTTGAACTACCTCAATACATTCCAGGATAGCTAGCTTTGTAGCCAGGATAGATTGTGTTGGTATAAGAGTTATCACAATTGACAAAATAGGTCCAACGTAATTAGCCTAGGAAAAACCTCGCTTATACTTGAATTAAACGTTTATATTTTGAACCTTCCAGTTTCCTTCCATTTGAAATCTTTTAAATACCTGCATTTTGTCTTTTTTCTCATTTTCTCATTTATCATTTTATCTGCATTCAATCTTTTTTCTTCACTTTTAGTTTTATAAAATTGCTCGATTAACATCTGAACAGCTCCTATCAAAGGGTTTAACTTGAGATGCTATTAAGTAAAACCTTTTTAAATCAAACACATTCACTGCTATTTCAACACATATGATATTGTTTGTTGGTTCCCAAAATTAAATTTTATAGCATTTTTGCATCTCACCTTTGATGGCGCCAGCAACTCCGATATGGTATATGGCAGCTAAGACAGACCAAATGGCTTTTACTTCGGTTGGCTTCACTCCAAGCAATTCTAGTGCGGAGACTACGCGAGCCCAGCTTCCACCAGCTTTTAACTTGTCTTCTTGCTACAAGGTAATCAAATTAAAACCAAAGAAAATCAAGGACTAAGAAATACAGATCTTTAGTACTTTATCACATTTAATTTTTTTTTTTTTTTTTTTTTAACTTCAGAAAAGCTCCTTTTGAATACAATCAACAGGAAAAGGGAAAAGCTATTCTGTAGTTATGTTTTTAAAAGTTTCTAGCCTTTACCAAAAAAGCGTACTGACAACACAGTTCTTAAGACATAAATGCTCAAAAACTCCAAGCTGAGAGTCAAGGCTATCATCTGTAGAGGTTTCGAGTTGCCTCTTATGTTCCAAGGACACTTTTAAAACTTAAATTGTTATTCTTTCAAGTTATTACCTGTTTTAATTACACGGAGAAAACAACCTATCATTCTTCCAACGCATTATTTTTTTCTGGTAAAATTCTTCTCTCAAAATTGAAAAAATTATCAAATTAAAAATAAGAAAAATCACGAAAAGATTTCATCTGGTGAAGAGAACTCTTTATCTCAATTAACAGAAAAAATATTTCATTTAGTGAAAAATCTAATTTCTAAAAAAAAATAAGATAATAAGATATCAACAATCAAGGGATGGATGAAAAAAGAAGACTTACTCTTTGAAGAGGAGTTAAAAATGCACATGGCTCGTCTGTATTTTCTAATCCGAGCTGTTTTTTCATTTCATCTGAACAGCCAGCAATCATTTCATAAAACACATGGAAAGTAGGCTCGTCTTTGGGTCTCCGGCTAACTCTTTGATATTCAGGCAGTAATACCTAAGACAAAATTTAACTTTGTCATGCAAATTTCAAAAAAGGTGGGGTTAATGTAAATACAATATTGCGATCACCCCTGGGGAAAAAACAAAAAAAAAACAACAAAAAAACAAACAAATAAAAACGCATCCGTGATCTGCCTTCTGGCAAAAAATACAAAATTCTACATTTTTGTAGATAGGAGCTTGAAACTTCTACAATAGGGTTCTCTGATACGCTGAATTCCCCCTATTTTCTAAAATAAGGCAAAATTTCTCAGCTCGTAGCTTTTGATAGGTAAGACTAAACTTAATGAAACTTATATATTTAAAATCAGCATTAAAATGCGATTCTTTTGATGCAGCTATTGGTATCAAAATTCCATTTTTTTAGAGTTTTGGTTACCATTGAGCGGGGTCGCTCCTTACTACACTTCGTTACCACGAACTGTTTGAAAAGAGGGATGATCAATAAAACTTTACACTCATCTGGAAGTACTTCCTGTTCCCAGAACTTTTCAAGCGATTTTCGGAGTTGCTGTACAAGAAGTCTCAGACTTGCTTCGTAAATTTCTAGTTAAATACCTATTTCAAAGATGCTGGATACGTCAAATCTTGACGGAACTCAGAAAGTATATCTCAAGGGACCGTGTCACCTTCATCAGCATCTACCACGTCATACGCCTAACTTTGCACCTACAGCAATAGTGTACCTTTTTTTAAATTCAAAACCACTCAGTACTTATCAGAATCAACAAAGTAGCATCGACTGAGTGAAAAACATTATATTTTCCTCTTTTTATTTCTTCCCGCCACATTCTATGGATCGGAGGGTTGTAGAAAATTTTGAGAGAAATTATTTGATATGAAAAGTGACCTTCTAAACTAAAACAAGTCTAAGAGCCTTGCAGATCCAGCTCCCTCCCTTTCAATAAAAAGTTTTCGCCAAAAGCTTCGCATGTTGCATCTTGTCTAAGCAAGCATTATCTAAAGATTCATAACCTCTGTTTCAAATTAGAAAGAAAGCAAGTTTTTTTCAACTGAAAGTAAGGAGCAACATTAAAACTTAAAACGAACAAAAATTACTCCATATATAAGGAAAGTTGGTTCGATATCACCCTCAAGTTTTTCAGCACTTTTAAAAAAGCTTTTTATTCCAAATGAACGATCCTTCTGTTTCGGGAGTCATTCTTAATGAATAGGGACAAAAGTTCAAACTTCAGCGTAATGAGCGAGGTAATGAGGAGGGGCAACCCCCCTCGTATACAGAATAATTTCTGTTCGTTTTCAGACTAATTTCTGTTCGTTTTAAGTTTTAATGTTGCTCTTTACTCTTAGTTGAAAAACACGTAAAATTGAGTTGGCCAAGAGAAAGTAAAACTAATGAAAATAATTTCGTATAACAATTCTGGCAAAGTCCCCCGGTGTATAATTTCCTCTGAAAAGCCAAAAATCCCTCCCCGCAAATATTCTCCGCGTGGAAAATCGTACCTCATAACCTTTGGTGGCTAAGAGTTTCAGGTACTATTGACCCGCATTGCTCCTTGATCACAGTTACAAAGAAGTCTAACTCTAATCTACGAACAGAGTCGGTGTAAAAACGAGCAAAGACCAGAATCGTTCAAAAATGATCCAGGAACAGACCTGGTGCAAAAAAAGCCAAGTCTGGACACGATGTAAAAGGGAGCTGAATCTTGATTCAGAACAAAACAAATAAACCCTATTCCGTACAAAACCAGTGAAGTCCAAGCTAAAAACTAACAGTACATGCACGAACTAAGTTCTGACCGAATACACTAACGACCTTAGCCCGTTATTCAGTGCGATCATGAACTAAGTCTTGACTCAGTATAAATTATATAAATCAGTATAAATTCAGTGCGATCATGAACTAAGTCTTGACTCAGTATAAATAAAAAAAAAAAAAAAAAAAGCTGAACCAGATTCAGTCTAAAGGGAATTAAATCCGACTCAACGTAAGTCTCTGCTTTACGCAAAAGACAAACTAATTCCAAGCTTCACTTAGTTCATTCCTACAACCAACCTAGTTTTTTTGCGGAGAGGTAGGCAGGTGGCATGTGATACTAATCCGTTACATGCAATGTTTCAATCTGCATTATGGGAGGCAAGGAGTGAGTCGCTTCCCTCCATCTCGTCCCACTCTCACTACTTGCTTTTCAGCAAAAAGTTAGGGACGTTTGTCTGTATTTGGACTGTAACCATCCAATAATTTTTAATATGTTTGAACGGAGGAAAAATGCAGGCCCGTGGCTCTCCCGTACCAAGCACAATCATCAACCTTTTAGCAGGAAGGTAGGTATATGGCAATTCGTTTGTACTATAACCACGTAAGAATTTTTTATCCCTGACTGGAGGCATAAAGTGAGTCCGTGACCCCTCCTAGTCCTAGGCCATCCACAATCACCAAGTCGGCGATAGATATGTATGCAATTCTTTCTTTTCCAACTGTTTTAAATGTATTTTTTAATTACCTTGGTATATATAGGATATGAGAATAATGCTAATTGGAGGACTTGGCCGTTTTCTAGTTCTAGCTATCTTCCACGTAATGGTGCTCTGTTTCACTTTAATTTGAAGAACAAATACCTGCAGCAATGGAGACCTCTCCAAACAATCTTACGAGTGTTGCATCGTTTTCTGATCAAAAATAAAAAGCTTCAAATCAATAATGGTTGGGACACCAAAATTGTTCGGTCACTTTGAGCAGTTTATGTTGAATTACATTGAATTTTCAAAACTATATCCGTCACAAGAGGGGGGGGGTGAGTCCTCGTGTTGCTGGCTATTTGGTTTAGGACGGACATCAATGGCGCGACTCTGTAAGCTCGACCAGAGTCAACACAATTCTAAATGGGTACCTGAAGAAACCCGGGGGAGGTAAACAGGAAGGGTGTACGAAACTATAGGATGGCTGGATCCCTCCTCCCCCCCCCCCCCCCCTTTCCATTGAACTTCCTGGTTAAAGGGCCATGAAACAGAGATCAGAACACAAGGTTTTGACAATGACGTATAGTACTGTTTCTTCACTTTATTTTTAATTCCTCGGTAAGCTACTACTAAACATAAGTTACTAATCTTAGCAGATCAACCACAGGCAAATCAAAATCGTTCCTGTCCCAGCTTTTTTCTTCCAAACTATAGTCAACAACCTTTAGCTTCAACAGTTTCGTTGTCTCACACCTCAGCCCAAAGCTTTCCCAGAAACATGTGTGAATGCTTTTTATTATATATTCTGACTCTACTACATGATTGAAGATATAAAGAGGGCCGTAGCCCTTAAAAAGGGCTATGGCCCTATATTGTGCCCTCAAATCCCGCAAACTAAAAATGCTATACCGTGAAACATACTTTTTTTTGGTGGGTATGGGATTCTGGGACACCGGTTTAAACAAGGTTCAGCACGATTAATTTTACTCTTAAATATTAGCAGTGATACTGGAGGGGCCTATGGAAAGCTTTGCTTCCCCAATCATACGGATTAAGAACCCTTGCGTGATTACGGTTAAAACAAGGTAGAACATTCCTAAACATCAAAATGTCTTTTAGAAGCAAGTAAACTCTGACCGACACTACTTGCTTTTTTAGAGTTTACCCCTTCCCTCCCGGCCCAGGCCTATTGACTTTTAAGAACATACAAAATAAAGAAAACACAGCAAAATTATAACGCATGTATTCAGTCTATTTGCTTTGGCTTCTGCTGAAATACAATTGGGGTGGGGATGTCTCCTAAAACCACAAAAAAGGCCAGAAAGCTTATTTAGCATTCGAAGTAGACAAAGGAAACTAATATGAATATATACCTATTATTACATAATCAATTACGCTAATCTGATGTGTATGGCACTGGTTTATGCTGACAATGCAATATTTTGGGGCATAATATTTCAAAGCATAGTCTTAGTCATGTTTTGATGATATATTTTAATAACAAAACCAAAGACTGAATACCGTCATTTAATTCAGAAAAACGATGACAGAAAACTTTAACCATGAAATTTAACAAAAATAAATTCACGAGCTGACGCAGATCACGAAAAAAAGGAATTACATTTGGAGCATAGATACCTCTAAATGAAATTACAATTTTTTTTTCGCTTTAAGAGCTTTTTATTATCGGCTGTGACAGAATAGAAAAATATTAAGACGATAGATTTTTGGTGTAAAATGAGACTATCGTATATAACAATACCATAAACTGACTTTTGAAATAACCAACAACAAAAACAAAGTGAATAAGAAATTAAATTTAGTTTTCATTAGCTTTAGCAAAACTGGAAAACACACATACCGAATTCATGTGTTAGCTCCTGAATTAGGATGCCTTTACCTTTTGTTATTCAACAGTATAAAGTTGCAGCTTCAAACTCATTTCCCAATAAATTCTTAAGACATTTAGCACTCCTAACTCCTTCTCCAATATTTCAATCTTTCCGCAAAACCCAAAAATCAGCTTTTTGCCAAAAACAAAGGTACTTCTTATTCTCAAATAAAGTGAAATGAATTACTTCGTACTTTTCATGCATAAAAATTACTCCCCCTCCTCTTCAGGAAAAGCTCTCACAGAAGAAATTTCATAAGTTATATTCCCTCTCTTTCTTCCTATTCAGGGAAGCAACGAGGAGAAGGGTTTCCGTCTAAAACTCACATGAGTAACATCACATAAAACTTAGGAAAAGACACGCCGAAATCTTTACGTTACAGTCGCCACTAGAAGAAGAAATAACTACATTAAATGGACGCTATATGTTTAAAAACATTTTTATATTCTAACGGCCGTCATGAATGGATAATTTAAAGTGGTTATAAAAGGCGACGCAAAATCACCGGCACACCTTACAAAAGAATAGCATTAAATAACTTTGTCATTCAATTTTCGTAGGTGTCAGACACTTCTTCAACAAACAAAAGTTCATTTGACCATTTGAAACCTAAGACGGCATCCACAAAGCTCATAAAACAATCTATTTAGTATTCGAGTCTAGGCCCGTTTTTAGTGGCAGCAGAGGAGAAAAAACTCAATTTGCAAGGAAAAAGTTACCGAAATAAAAACATTTGTGAAAGTTAATTGAGTTTTACTCCTTCAAGAGATCATTATTGTTCTAGCTGATCTATACTTTTAAGTCTACAGGCCAAAGAGCCCTTGGGGGATGTATTATTGTATGTGTATTTCATGATGAATAAATCTTATCTTATCATATAGCAATCTTTTTGACTAGTTATATAGATTATTCAATTTAGGTTTTCATTAAAGTGCTAGTTACAGTCTGGCTTTCTAGAGAGATTCACTACCCTTCCTTGTAGTAGTTTTTGCTTGATTTGGTATCACTTCTTTATTCCCAATCAAGATTTTCAATTTAAAAATAATTTAAAAATACTTCCGAGTCTTACATTTTATATAATCTACTTTGTGTTAGTTTTAAGTCTTAACTTTGAACTTTATTGTTCATGGAAAAATATGAATTTTAATTTAATGTTGACCATAGTGTTCGTAGATATTAATAGTAGTGATACTTGCATCCAAACTTAATGTTAGTTGCTATAAGAAAGGAGTTGCTTTAAAAAGATGAAAACGTTGATGTAATTATTGCCAAATAGAATTAGGCCTACCTCCTAAATAATCTTTTAACGATTATCTTTCAGAAGACGTTCAATGTGTCACATGTTGAAACTTGTAAGGGGCGGTGGGTATCAAAAGAAGAATCGGCCTAGGAACCTTTGTTGGCCCCATCAATTAAACTTCTTTCTATGATTTTAGCAAAATGAAATATTTCACCTATCCATTTTAGTATATCAAAGAGACCTCTGTTTGAAATCAACAAATTGAAGCCCTTGCCCCTGGGGATTCACAGTTATCAATTTAAAATAGACTCAAACATTTAATGTTCGATCCAGTGAGCCCTTTCCCAACTTTGACGATCAAAAGTCCTAAATGATGATATCAGAAAAAAAAAACACGAGACACATCACTCTTAATTAAGTCACCGCTATTGCTTTGACAATAATCGTTCAATTTATCAGCTAATCTTTAATATGTTTTAAATTTTTGTCACGTCCAGAATGAAAGAGCGTACCTAATATTTTTCATTTTTATTTTGCTGAAGGTCGAAAATTAAGGTGCTGATTTAACCGCAAAAATGAGTCCCTCAAAAATTTAAATTTATTAAGTTTTATTTGATTTAAGGTTAAATTATTTATTGAAATCGTAATCGAAGCGAGTCCCGAATTCAAAGACATAAGGAAAATGTATTTGAGCAAGAGGCATTGAAAATTTTTGGACCCAATCTTCAGTTAATTTTGTCAATTTCGCTTAATCTGAAATATTAGTTAGGCAATCATTGCTGGTATCATCAACCTCCAACCTCCTTTAAATACATCTCTGCAAACACGGCCAATGGATACACTATTTACGAGAATGTTACTAACCAACTATAAAGCAGAGAATCATGCTATAGTGGAGAAATTTTATACCTGGACTGAAGCCGAGGCGATTTGTCCAGATTGGTCGAAGTCCAACGAGAAAATTTCGGTAAATCTTGTTGCATTGCTATTCAAATTCGTTTTGCAATTGCCAAAAGCTTCTAGCACCAAACATATAGCGTTCAATTTTTCCACTGAAACAAATACAAAAATTAACAAACAGGTAATAATTCATTTTTTTTTTTTAAGAAAAACTACACTCGAGAAGGCAAAGATCAATACTGTATGGCATCCATTAACAAGGGAAAGGGTAGATTGGGACTTCTCTTCTGCGCCTTCTTAGACAAAAAGTACACAAGAGCAAGAGTACATAAAATTTTAGTTATAATTAACTCTAGATACTACTGCATGTTGGTGCTCACTTTTAACATCAATAAGGCAATCCTACAACGAAATTCCCTTAATTTGCAATTTGTAATTCCCTAAATAAATTGAAATAAACTAGATAGATTCGTAATTACCTTAAATTTGAAAACCTCTTAAAAATAATATTTTACTATTAAGACTAATTTAGATAACAGTTACCATTCCTGGGTCACCTAGAAATGAAAACTTCTTCTCACTTGCCAGTTTTCTTTATTTCTTCTTTTTAACGCATTTTAACTTTGGTTACCATGGGTCGTAGTTTGTTCTTTACTAGATGCAGCTACCACTGCAACCATGATATCCTAGTGCTCTAAATTGATCTGCTAGCCTTCAATTTACAACAGCATAATCAGTGAGGTTGGCTATCTTACCGTCATGTGAGTACCATGTTTACTCACAGGCCACCGTATTACCAGATGCCATATAGGTTATAACTAGATTATTATACCTGCAAAATTGTAGCCTATTCCCGTTGCTATTTTCCTTCCCTGCACTAAATTTCCCAAAGTTGGGATACCATCAATCTTTTTTTGAACCAACCTGGGCATTAAACTACCATAATAAAAATATCATATTTCTACCTAGGGTTTAGCCTATTTGTTCAATATAAAATTCTCTCGAGTTAGTACTGTCTCCAAAAGCGGCTCCTACAGGCCATATACTAGTATGACAGATATCTTGCACTTTTTGGTCATGAAGTGAGAAAAAAGAATTACATTAATGGTAACTTTCAACCTAAGGAAGACTTAGAAGCTTTTTTCCTCGTGATAAACCCATTTCGTGTCTCTATACCCCGTCCTTCCTACCTGAATAAAGAAGTTCTGTATAATATAATTTCATGTTTCCAAATCCTGCAATACCAGTTTTTGAAACTCTTATGAAAACTTATACGAAACTTTTAAATTCGTTACTCAAAATCTTGTATGAAGTTGTCAGTTGTCAGTTAGAGCATTGGGAACCTATGTAATCGCCAAAAACCAACTTTGGTGACCTAGGCTTTGAACACCTTATGACTAAAACACGATACTTCACAAAACTTTGAGACAGGTTCTAGAAAGCTAAAATAGGGGTGTATCCAAGTTTCAAGCTTATTATCTGTGTGGTTGGAAATCATGTACCATCAAGCCAGGACAAACATTCAAAAAGTAGTTCAGACATTTACTGGATTTCCAAATGCTCGACACAGAATGTTTGAGGGTTGGACAATGGCGTAAAGTTTGTCTTTTTCAGACATGGTTTTTACTGAGAAATGTAGGATATATTCCCACGTGAAGTTTTGGAAGTAAAGAATTGGTTTGTGGAAAAAAATGAACAATCAACATGACCCCAAGGGGGTCATGGTGCAGGTGCAAGTGGTAGAGGTCGAGGACAATCATATTTGCATAAGTCCCAAGGGCCCAAAATGTGCCAGAAAGCTGGCAGCAGGGTGCATACAACCTAAATGCATTTTATGGTCGGCAGCCAATTGCTCAGCAGGTGCAAAAAGCACCTGTTCATTTACTAGGAAGTGGTTTTTATTCATCAAATCATAATGTGCTTGGGATATAGCTTATACTTTTAGAAAATAGGAACTCTGTGTTAGGTGAGGAAGGAAGTTATGCACCACTACCGTCAGAGAGTGTTGAAGAGGTAAAATCTGTCAATCCTTATGTGGTGGAAGGCTTGATTCAAAAAGACTTGGGAATGCCAAAATTGGGACTCAACCTAATCCTAGGACGTCAGAGGATAGATATTTTTTTAGGTAGTAAAAATGTTTCAGAACAAGCTGAGAGACAAAATGCATAATCTAGGGAGATACCTCACAGTTAGCTATTATCTTCAATCATTGATGATACAGAAAGTGAAAAAGATAAACACCTGCCTGGTGACTACGAAATAGTGAAATGTTTGAAAGAACTATTGAAAACTAACAAATTTGAAGTACGGAACGTAAGAGATAAAATGACTGTATACCATTTGGATAAAGAGTCAGCAATAATTGCTTAACAAATGAACATCATTGCTAGAGTAATAGTTACTGGAAGTGTTAGGCAGAGATTGAAAGGAGGGATTATAAAGGGAGTCCTGCCAGCCATGGCAGATGAAGAGATTTTGGAGCATATTGTGTCACCGATGCGCGTATAGTTTTGTGGAAGAAAAAAGGAAGTACGGATGTATAACAGGAGAGTATTACTGTTTTAGAAGTATGGCCATAAACAGGATGTTCGTAGATCCCAAGTTCACACATGCCTACGACGCTCGGAAAATTACTCCCACTTAACAACGATGATAGTACATCAAGGCCCAAATCATATATGTTTGATATTTGTCAGGACAATCATCCTTCTACATAGTTTGTCTGCACAGTGAGAATCCGGAATAGAAAAATCGTACAGGTCGTAAGGAAACATCAAATAGGTTTTAGGAGAGTCCAGATAACCTATAGAAGTTATATAGATGTGCCAAACAAAAAACTCAGTGAGAGCATCCCGTATTTGAATTATGGACGTAATGAAACTACGATGGTTACGAAGCAAAAAATTGCAGAGAAGTCAGCAAGAACCCTTGTATAAACCCTTACTCATAAGACCAGAAATGCCGGAGTGGACTATGTTTCCCAGAACATAAAATTATGCAACCTTGCAAATGAAGTGTTGCTTGGACATCAAAATGAAGATGAAAGTAGAAGTGTATGTTCAATAAGTGAGATAGCAGCCCAGCAGCACGAATCTTAAAATCTTATCATGTATTTCACAGTTAGTGATGAAAGAGAAGAGCCATCTTGTAGTTGAATTCTACCATAATATCAAATTGTTGTCTTATGTTTCCATGAAACTTGGCTGAAGCCATATGTAAGTTTGAATTGGCGCAAGAATTTCCATGGCACAAGAACTTCCAATTTGTTGAAACAGAGGGCCAAAGACATGAGACCGGCTTTTTTTTTCATGAATGAGGAAAACAGTAGAATTTAAACTTGATTTTGGGGGTTTGTCGATGACGGTGACAATAGGCCTATACAGAACCTCACGCTGGTTGTAATAAGGACGATATGATGGAAAGGATGATGATGATTAGTGAATGTGATAGAGCACTTTATTAAAGAAATATTCCCCGACGAGAGAACTACGTTTAAGTTCAGAAGAACTAATTGACCCAGCTGCCAGGAAGGGTCTAAATCAATCATTATTCTCATCAACTGATTATTATCTTTAAATCTGAACTGAAACCCCAATTTGATTCGACTATTAAAAAGCTATAGTCTATGCGCTAGTGTAAACTTAGGAAGGCGCGATATGTCTCCAACAGATTAAATATTATTTTTCTTTTCGGCCTCATCATAGAGTATAGGACGGATAGTCGTAGACACTTGATAAAGGGATCATTCGATTTCACAATTAGAAGTTCTGAAACCCTATTAAAGGCTAAAATGCAATGGGTTCAACAAACCCTCCCTTCAACACACTTTACGACCCTATTTTAATCCATTAATTCCATTTTTTTGCAAGATCAAACATTTGAAAGTACTTGTTTATCCTAGACTACTCACCAATAATATTTTTTTCAATGACAGTTGCTGTCCGCACCAGCATTCTTTCATTCTTTAAAGGAAATAGTTGAGCTATGTAAAAGGAACTTTGTAATTGACTTGAACATAAACTTTTGAAACTCTCTGAAAGCTCTATTCACCTTGATCAAGTATTTTCTTCTTAAAAACTGAAGAAAATTCGCTCGTTCAAAATTCGCTCAAACTCCCCACTCACTGGTCAAGTTTCTGAAACTAGCGGTTCCAGTGCATTCTTTTTTTTACAACATTTTGTGCAAAACAGGGAGACTGTTGTCGCACGTGGATGAGACAAATACACCATATTCGCCAAAATGACGTAGCGGATACTACTTTTGACGGAAATTTTTTATTTATTGGGGAGTTTTAACAATTTTTTTAATATTTTGAGCATTTTTCTAAGACTCTAGTTACATTGCAACCAAACATATCTCTGCTCATTCTCGCTGCTGAGCTCGCACAATCTGTTCCAATTTTTTTTAAAGGATATTTTTTAGAAAGCGACAAGAGTAAAATACAACAGAAAGCCTCATACAAGAACTTTAAAACTAGAAATAAGGCAAAAACTGATCCTTTCTTTTTTCCTGTCAAGAACGACAGAGAGCTACTGTTTAACGCGTTGCAAATCAAAAGGGAGTTGTCCAAATTAACCAGTAGTTTTTAAAATAGGAATTATAAATTTCAATAACCAAACAGGCTAAATCCGTAATATACACTAACCACATATTAGAGGCTATAGCTACTGACAGTTGTTATAAGTGCCTATTATAATATTAATAAATACTGATTAGTAGATGAATTGTACACTAAAAAGAGGCATTAACATTCAGGTGGCTCTGGCCAAACACGTTGTTTATAATCATTGATTAAAAAGGCGCACGCCCACCAAAAGAGAGAAAAAAGTACACACTTGGGGTTTGAACTGACTATCCAACTCAGTGCGAGTACTACAAGCGAACAGGGCGTGGTCAAGACTTCCGCGATACTCCATCACTTATAGTGTTCTTGGCCGTCTTTTTAATTGTATACGTAAGGATACAATTCTTTCTTGATATGACTAGAATTCATTAACATTGAGGCACTATAAAAGGAGAATCTACTGTGAGTTTCTTGAATGGTCAAATTTAATTTACTTATCTGTAACTAGAGAGTTGGCTGGTTGCGTAATTTTTACATGTCCTTGCAATTGAGGTTCATAGAATACAACCATTTTAAACACATCAGAAATCAAGAAAGAACCTATATTGCTCGCAAACACATACACAAGATTTTATTTTGAGGACCCAGAGTTTAAGAGAAGAGGGGAGAATTTAACATGTAAAAAAACTAATGTAATGACTAGGTATTCCTAAATGAATGTACCGATTGGATAGTAACTTGACAAGCTACCCTCCCTGACAGGAGAAGATCAAGAGGGAATAGAGGATATTTTTGGGGTAGGGGCTTAGTAGGTGGTAGATTTATATCGAAGTCGTTTAATGAGCTAGTGACCAGGCGGTGATGAATAAAAGGAGAAGTTGAGCGGGCCATGTCTATGGGGAACGTCTTTTTCGACTTAACAGGTTTGAAATATGAATGGGTACTGAAGTCAATATGGCTATTTAAAATGTTTGAAATAAACTCACCCCAATGGGAACAGCTGATGTTTTACTTTGCCAAAAACGTAAGATGGCCATGACATTCTGAAGGCATCAAAAAGAAGAATGTCTGGCTAAAATCAGATATTGGCTGGAGGAATTACATACACTGGAGGATAGAGACAAGGAAGGTAACATCCGACAGTATGTAAAACATATGGGAAGAATCAGAAAATTAGATATTAGCCCCACCCTATACAAATTAGACTTTTTCATGTGCAGGCAATGGTCCTGAGCTGAGACACACTTTGGTAAGTCTGCAGATAATGACAATAATAATGATGCTAATAAAAAGGAGGAGCAGTTTTTAATTTTTTTTTTTCAATATCATGTAGTAGTCTATAATATGACTACTTCGACTCCTATATATATATATATATATATATATATATATATATATATATATATATATATATATATATATATATATATATATATATATATATATACATATATATATATATATATATATATATATATATATATATATATATATATATATATATATATATATATATATATATATATATATATATATATATATATATATATATATATATATATATATATATACATACATATATATATATATATATATATATATATATATATATATATATATATATATATATATATAAGAGTGAATCTTTGCTGTGTTACCCTCTCTAGCAGGATAAGGTTAAGAGAGGTAGTGTTGGAAGAGGGGTATGCTGGAGGGGGAGATAGTTTGTGCACATATTAAGCCATTAAAAGTGCTATGGTATAGGACATGATCTATGGGGGCCTAGTAATTAAAATAATTGTAAAAAGATTGAGATTTTGGAACTTTTAAGAGACTACCTCTTCTATTTCCTTTCTTTTGTGCGTCAGGGCTTAGACATCGAACTAAGTTTGCACATCTATATGGCACTCCCCTTAAAATAAGGACTAATGATCAAAAATTGACAAAAAAAAGTCGAAGTCAATCACACATGCAAAGACCAATAAACCGTGAACAGACTTTCCACCAGATTATCAGTATATAACAACAATCAAAACCAGCAATGAATCACTGACTTTACTTTTATTTTCTTTTGTTTGTCAATCACACATGCAAAGACCAATAAACCGTGAATAGACTTTCCACCAGATTATCAGTATATAACAATCAAAACCAGCAATGAATCACTGGCTTTGCTTTTATTTTCTTTTGTTTTACTGATTACTTTTTTGAGAACAGATACGCTTGTTTATACATTGGGACCACCTTTACAAAATATCCTAATTAATTATAATATCCTAATTAATTAAAATATCCTAATTAATCCCAAGATTTGACCCTGCACTTCTTTGACGTCAGAGCACTTCAATACCAAATAAGCAAGAACAGAAATATCATAGCCTCTAATTTCACCTTCATTTTGGCAATCATTTCTTACCACTTAACATCTCAAGTGTGTACCTGACCTTCACTCTTGTTTCGATCTTTGGTCTAATTTCTGGACTTCATTCCAGGAATGTCATGTTCGATTTATAAAAACAACAAATTACTAAGTCATGCAGTAATTATTATTCGCATAACAGAAAAATTAGAGCTTTGATTTCAAAGTTCATTACTTTTTATGTATTTACTACAAGTATTTTTCTTTTTGTTGTACCAAAACTAATGGGAGAATGGGTAAACCTAAATATGGATTGGTGATAGTCATAGCAATCTTCGAAAAAAAATACCATCAGATTTGCCCTTTCCCATCTCTCTTTGCTTAAAGAATAAAATCTTGTACAAAAAAACAAAACAAAAAAACAAACAAAACAAAAAAGAACAATATTTCTAGAAAAGAGTTGCCTCTTTAATTTGAGCCTGGTCTACTCTTTCTCATTTAATTACTCTTGACGTTTAAGATTCAATCCTTTAAAACTTTGTTACTTCCAAATCTCATTTTATAAGATTTACTACTTTTGTTTCGTTTTCAAGAAGATATACTATCCTTTTGACAATCCAATTACTAATTTGCTTTCTGATTTTGTTTGCAGATAGAAACTAGTGTTATGCTTCGTAACTGAAAATGGTTTCTTTTATTTCTTTATCCCTATATCAAAAATATTATCTGAAAAATTTAGTGTACTTAAGGTGTGTCAAGCTTTTCCACGGTTTCCTTCAAGTTATGTTTTTTTTTTCGGGTCCACCTCTTGCCAGTTACATTGTCGATAAGATTTTTTCTTTTTGCTGCCAGGTTCCTTAGTGATACTCAAATACATCTGATCGTTCCGCACTATTGCATTCGAACTAATAATCCTAGGAAGCCTATTTATATGAAATTCTACTCGTCAATTTAATATTTCACTCTGCAGAATCAAACATTCTGCAGAATCGATATAGCTATTCTCGAGGTAGGATTTAATACAAATATGTATTTCAAAGGCTTACTATCTACAAATAACAATATTTTTCAGCCCTCATAGGAAGTCTCTATACTTTATTCACAGTTTAATCCACTTGCATAGTTTAATTCAATCGTATGTTTCTTGCTGTCAGTTATAAGGTTCGAGGCAGTATCCAGGGGACATGGTTAAGGGGTTTGACCCCCCCTCCCCCAAAAAATCATCTGAATCTTGAAACTCTAATGAAAATACTTATAAACACATTTTTGATCCGTTTAAAAAATGTAGCACCCCCCCCCCGGAAAAATCTTAGATATGGCCTTGAAATGGATGCCTAGTTTTGGAAGTCTATTGAAATTGTCGACCAAACGAACCTTTGACAAATGGAAATCATGGTGAAAAGATCTAACGGCAATTTCCTAATTCTCAGAAATATGTCAGATGTAAGGTTATTCCTCAAAAAGTTTTCGACAAAATTTAAGTCTTTGGACAACTTAAAACGTCTTTGTTTTTGCTCGGATGTCATGTGATTTAAAGCCACGAGGCTTAATTTGTTTTTAAATTTTGATTCATTTTCAGTACCAAAATGGGTATTGACTCTAAAAGATTTAGGAATCACTGATTCCTTCTTGCAATTTTTTAAGAAAATTTGCTGATTTAACAAATTTGCATGTTTTTTAACCAAAGAAAAATAATAATCGACAGAAGCGGCTAATTTTCGCCCATAAGCTTGACGAATGAAAGTTCTTAAGCCGAACTGGCCAGACATGACAATCAAACAGTTCGTGGTAACGAACTGTAGTAAGGAGCGACCCGGCTCAATAGTAACCAAAACTCTAAAAAATTGAATTTTGATATCAGTAGCTACATCAAAAGAATCACATTTTAATGCTGATTTTGAATATATAAGTTTCATCAAGTTTAGTCTTACCGATCAAAAGTTACGAGCCTGAGAAAATTTGCCTTATTTAGGAAAATAGGGGGAAACACCCCCTAAAAGTCGTAGGATCTTAACGAAAATGACACCATCAGATTCAGCGTATCAGAGAACCATACTGTAGAAGTTTCAAGCTCCTATCTACAAAAATGTGGAATTTTGTATTTTTTGCCAGAAGACAAATCACGGGTGCGTGTTTATTTTTTTTTTTTTTCTTTTCTTTTCCCCAGGGGTCATCGTATCGACCAAGTGGTCCTATAATGTCGCAAGAGGGCTCATTCTAACGGAAATGAAAAGTTCTAGTGCCCTTTTTAAGTGACCAAAAAATTTGGAGGGCATCTAGGCCCCCTCCCACCCTCATTTTTTCCCAAAGTCAACGGATCAAAATTTTGAGATAGCCATTTTGTTCAGCATAGTCGAAAACCATAATAACTATGTCTTTGGGGATGACTCACTCCCCCACAATCCCTGGTTGAGGGGCTGCAAGTTAAAAACTTAGACTATTGTTTACATATAGTAATGGTTATTGGGAAGTGTACAGACGTTTTCAGGGGGATTTTATTTTGTTTGGGGGTGGGGCTGAGGAGAGGGGGCTATGTTGGAGGATCTTTCTTTGGAGGAATCTGTCATTGGGGAAGAAAAATTCAATGACAAGGGCGCAGGATTCTCTAGCATTACTATAAGAAAACAATGAAAAATAAACATGAAAACGTTTTTTCAAATGAAAGGAAGAAGTAGCATTGAAACTTAAAACGAACAGAGATTATTACGCATATGAGGGGTTCTAAAAATACTTTAGCATAAAGAGCGAGGTATTTAGGAGGAGATAAATACCTTGATCTTTATGCTAAAGTATTTTTAGTAATTTCAACTATTTATTCTACGGCCTTTCTGATTCAGGGGTCATTCTTAAAGAATTGGGACAAAACTTACGATTTAGTGTAAAGAGCGAGGTATTAACGAGGGTACAAACCCCCTCGTATACATAATAAAAATATAAGGTTATGAAAGTTTGTTACGTAAGTTAAATCTTAAGTTACGTATATTTTTTACTAATAAAAACGTTCGTTACAAATCAAAAGTTCTAGTTGCCTTTTTAAGTAACCGAAAAATTGGAGGGCAACTAGGCCTCCTTCTCCACCCCTTATTTCTCAAAATCGTCTGATCAAAACTAAGAGAAAGCCATTTAGCCAAAAAAAAAATTAATATACAAATTTAATTTTAATAATTTATGTGCGGAGAGCCAAAACCAAACATGCATTAATTCAAAAACGTTCAGAAATTAAATAAAAAAAAACAATTTTTTTAGCTGAAAGTAAGGAGCAACATTAAAACTTAAAACGAACAGAAATTACTCCGTATATGAAATGAGTTGTCCCCTCCGCAATCCCTCGCTCTTTACGCTAAAGTTTGACTCTGCCACAATTCTACTTTTTAAAACAATTTAAAGCTTTAGCGTAAAGAGCGAGGGATTGCGGAGGGGACAACTCATTTCATATACGGAGTAATTTCTGTTCGTTTTAAGTTTTAATGTCGCTCCTTACTTTCAGCTAAAAAAAATGTTTTTTTTTATTTAATAAACAACAAAGAGAGATAAAACTCTACAAAAAAAAAACCTAAAACGAGACGACGGCCAGTAGAGAGGAAAGACTAAAACAACGCGGATATTTCGCCTGTATCCAAACATGGCTTCCTCAGCACAAGATAAAAAGAAAACTAAACTAAAAACAAATAAAAACCACCACCAATAATAACAAATACAATTGTTGCTACTTATCCATGTAGGGAAAAGAAGCTATTCGAGTTACTTCAATGAGAATCAAAGAGCAACTGAGGAAAAATTATTGAAACTTAGTTAACTATTCTGTTGCGAAATGATTGACGTAATCGGGCTGGATCCGCTCTCTTTAGGGGGGTTAGGGGGGTCCAGTGCTTTGGAAAGTTTGGTGCTTCTGGATGTGCTAGGACGATAAAGATTGGTAGGTGTGTCAGATACCTGCTGAAATTAACTTGATTAAGTTGTTTTCCCCGATTCGACCATCTGGGGGGGGGGGTTGAAAGGAGAAGAAAAATTAGAAAAATGAGGTATTTTTAACTTACGAGTGGGTGATCGGATTTGAATTTTAATAATTAGAAGGATCGCGTGTATCAGAGCTCTTATTTTAAATCCAGACCGTCATTAAGCCTCTGATTTTCCTTATAAATCAATCTATTGATTCTTAGAATTGTGCTAGAGCTCATGCCATATGAGCTCTTGGCTCTTCCAACCTCGTCACAAGTGCTATATGAGCTCTTAGCTCATAGAATGAACTAAGAGCTCTTTTTAGAAGGAATTTTAAGAGAAAAATTCCTTCATGAGACGTACCAGTTTGAAACTTTAAAGGGGTTGACAACTTCAGTAGTAAGGTACACACTGAAACCAAAAATAGACCGATACCAATTTTGAGACATATAGGGGAGTTTTATGCAACAGTCGGCTGTTAGCTCATAATCATCTTCGGCAATGAGGCGTTTGCAACTTTTGCTAGTTGGTGTAACTATTATTTGTTTCCGGTGTATTTGATGGTAAGACCAATTTGGTTCCAGTCGTAAGACATGTAGGGGAGTTGTTTATTTTAAGATCCTTACAGATTAACAACTTCAGTGTTTAATCGAAGCCAGGAAACAAAACCAAAGTGTTTCTCTCGCAACACTTTGCTCGGCGAAGCCGAACAAACGTTGCCGCAACACCTCACGGTGCCCATGCAACGCAAATCTAGTTTCTACAAACTTTGTAGCCTCGATGACAAATTACCTCCTCGGCGACTTCTTGATATGTTTTAGCTATTTTGAATGTTTATTATGCATTGCTGATAAAAATAGACGATGTATTATGAATATGTTCTGGACATAATGACTAATAAGCTACAATTCACTATAAAATACAAGGTCGTTGTGTATTGTATCAGTTTAGACACACGCTTACCATCTATCCCGATATATCGTCACCGTTACCAGATCTCGACAAAACCCAATTTTGTCTACGAATCCTTCAGACGGTAAGGATCATTGTCATTCACACAATCGAAATATCAGCAAGTATTTTCTCCTATTCTACCTGTCTTGAAAAGATTTGTCCTATTTCTTTCTCAGGTCTATTTCTTATGCTGTGATAGCTCCTTTCCAAGCAGGTATAAACAAGTCCTAACTTGGTGGAACAACTGCTACAAAAGGCCTATAGTGAGACGAAACTTCCCCTTCACCTCTAAAATGAAGATGACGCAGTCATCATCTTTCTGAGGATCCATAAAAAGAAACAAAATAGCAATTTGACATTCTCTTTGCAGAAGTAAAAACATTCCACTTTCCTCCTATGAATCGAAATTAAATGTCTTTTAGGTTAGGGAACATTTTTTTTTATTTTCGGCTAAAAAGACCAGACTAAATAAGTGAAAAACTTCAGATAAAATAGCATAGTTTTATCTAAAAAAAAAAAGAACTTCAAAGGATTATTTATCTCAATGAAAATCGTTGTTAAATAAATATGCAAAATCCACAAAATAACGAACAGAACAATAAATTAACTAAAAAGAGTCTTTTGTAAATAGTAATAAAATTCGGACACAACAAAAACGATAAGAGAAAACCGATAATTGGCACTAAACACACACCAAAAAACATAAAACTTTGGCAACATTATGCAGTCCAAACTCCTACAATGGATAAGGAATTCCATCATAGACTCAACTCTCCTACCACCTTGTACACACACCATCCAAACACGGGTAAGATTGGGCGAGAGTCCCACGGAAAGCGATATTTGGCAAGAAATACTATACAACGCCCAGATCCTTTTTAACAGAGTAGGAGTTCATCAACCATTCAAAGCTAAAAAACAACTTAACACATTGAGCCAAATAAAGTGTCCACTACTGTTCACACCACTGTTAGTATTAGTTACAACACATATGTTACAACCACATATCGCTTTAGTTACAACCACTGTTAAGTGGTTGTAACTATTAAGTGGTTGTATTAACCACTATTAATAGTTAATTATAACTATTAATAATAAAGAAAATGCCTTTGTCCAACCGGTGGTTGTTCTCGAATTTCCTACAAAGAAGGTGGATTGGCGATTTGCAAACAATAGGGGGGGTTTCCAGAAACAACCCTGCCAGGAGACATTAACTAAAGAACAGCCCAAGGCAACAGTGGCGACAAGATGTTTTTAATTCAGTATTTCATTGTATAGAGTGGGGAAATACTATAGCAATGAAAATATAAGAGGATAAGGAAAAAGATAAAATACAGCACAAACAAAGGTTAAATCTTTAAATGACCATTTGGTTCTTAGAAAATATATACTATCATAGCCTACATAATTCATTTCGAGGAGAAATGAAAACCACTATTAATAATAACTATTAATAGTTAATTATAACTATTAATAACTTATTAAGTGGTTGTAACATATCGCATTAGTTACAACCACTGTTAAGTGTTAGTACACCACTTAGTTACAACACATATCAGAAGTCAGAATATAATGAAGCAGAATTGAGAGACACCAATGAGAACAAGATACACAGAGGACCGTGAAGTCAGCAAGAATAATTTAGGCCTAACATGGAGCATTCTGCCAGTCCTACTTTCCTGAGCATAAAAACTTGCAATATTTCTATTAATTCCGTTTTTTTATGACAATAAAGAGTAAGATAAAGACTTAAAACGAAAAAAATATTTTATACGTGGAGGCTACGTTCTCCTCAACTCTCCAATATTTACATGAAGTTTGATAGTACTTAAAATATTTCGAATTCTGAATCACCAGTCTTTGTGTTTGAGCAGTCGTTCGTAAAGAATTATGACAGAAAACAAAACAAAAAGAAAGTAGCATGCACAACTGAGGGCCAGCCCCGTCAAATAAGGAATAATATGTTTCGTTTTAAGATTAAACGTCGCTCTTTACTTTCGATCATTTAAAATATTTTTTTCTACGAAACAAGTTTTTCAGAGAAAAGTAAAGCGCTAAATTAAACCAAACCTGAGCAGAAATAAAGTCAAATAATTTTTCAAGCGTATACCATCAATAAATAAATGAAACGCAAACGACCAGATTTTACAATAAATAAGCGAGTCAAACTTAAAAAGAGCAGAAACTAAGAAGAGCAGGGTAGACACCCCTCGTGCCTTTAAAAGCCCAGAACATAATTTGCACTTTACTGAAAACAATCCTTATTTCGAGTAATGTTTTTATTTCTTATAATATCAAAAAATAAAGAACTGTAGACTGTAGATTGACAATCAAATATATATACTGATATCCATCCCTAGAATTCTTATTAATTTTGCTTTTATGAAAGATAAAAAAGGGAAATATTTGAAGTGAATTTTGTTTCCTATTTCCTCCCCTAACTGTAAAAGTCTTAAGCTTACTGCGTCATTGCGTTTTATTAAAAACTATATGTCTTTAACGGTCCTTGGAAAGAACTAATAAAATTAAACTGAATATTTGACATTTAACGATATTAATTGCTGAAAGCTAAGTAAAAAAGAAAATATTTGTAATATAATTCATTATCGATAAAGCGAAAATGACACAGTAGGCCTTAGACTTTTACAGTTAGGGGAGAGGGAAGGGGGCAGTAGCCAAACTCTTGTTTGTAATGATTTTTGTTCGTTTTAAGTTTGATTTGAATTTTCGATTGAAATTTTACTCGTTTTATGATTAGTTTGTTCATTTAAATTAGTATCTGTTGTATGTTTGTTGGCTAAAATTGTTTATTTATGTTCGTTTTTGGTTTCCTTTATTCTTCAATGTTAATTTCTTGTCGTTTTGAGTTTGAACTATTGTTGGAATTTATTCTCATGGTCGTAAGTTTAACATGAGTCTTTATTTTTCTTTGAAAAATTTCTTTTTCGGGAAGTTTTTAATTAATTTATGTTCGTTTTTTATTACGAAAATTTCAAGTTCTTCAATGTTCCCACTTTAAACACCAAAGTTTTTTTAAACATCGAAATTTTATAAAAGTATCAAATATCCAAGTGATGCTTCTTTTCAACATCAAGGTTTCAAAAATTATCATCCCCCTCAACATTCCCTAAAAGTAGTAACAAAGGAGGCAGTAGCAGTTGCAAGCTGTCGTGGTCACAGTTGCAAGTTGTCGCAGTTGGAAGTAGTCAAAGTTGTAGTCGTAACCAGTCTAATTTGCAGCCGTAATAGTAGCAATAGTAGTAGTGATCCATTGAAATATTCCGGTTAATACCCTAATCCCTTCCTAAGATATCGCAGATACGCTTTTTTGATAACCTGGATAAACTTAGTTTCTTCAGATTTAGCTTAATATACCCCTCAACATTTCCCACAATTTTGCCTCAATACTCTTAGCCTTTTCGGACTCATTTGATTAGAAATTGAAATTTCTGGTTCACTTTTTAAAAGTCAAAAGAGATCAGAGAGCTACTAGCCCCCTCCAGGTTCTTTTTTCCCCAAATGTATCCGATAAAATTTTGAGATAGCCATCTTGTTAAAAATACTTCATAGATCAAATAAAACTCCCGGGTCGACATAACCCCTGGGGCCGGGGGGCAGGCGTTGTAAGTTGTGCCCTGGAGACATTGAAGGTTCTTATAGAAGGGATGTTCGTACAAACATTAGAGAGGGCTCATTTGATTGTAAATTGAAAGTTCTAGTTCAACTTTAAAGAGTCAAAAGTGACTGAAGGGCAACTAGCCCCTCCCCCTGCACGCCCATATTTCCTTAAAACCATCCGATATAAGTTTTGTGATAGCCATTTTGCTAGGACTAGTTCAAAAATAAGACAATAAAAATTTCGGAGTCGATACGAACCCCCAGAGTTCGGGGGCAAATGTTTTAAGTATGCCTCGAGGGCATTTTAAGTTTTTATGTAAGGGGAGGTCATATAAACTTCAAATGGGGCTCATTTGACTGGATATTGAAAGTTCTAGTTACCTTTTTATGATTCAAAAGAAATTAGAAGTTATCTACCCCCCCCCCCCACACACACACACACGCAGACTTTTTCCATAAATGCATCTAACCAAAATTTTGAGATTGCCAATTTTTTGAAATAGTCCAAAGATCAAAAAGCAGAAACGTCGGGGTCAAAATACCCCCCTCTAGAGCCCGGGGGAGGGTTGTAACTTACCCCTTCAACCCTCTTTTCCCCATATGCGTCTCATTGAATTTTTTATATAGCCATGTTGTTCAAAAATAGACCTAAGATCATATAACAAAGACTCCTTCAAGGTCAGTGTAGCCTTAGAATAGGGAATAATGGAGTCCCAGATCTTAAACCCTTTCTAAGTTTATTGTAATTTCTTTTTATCATGTGGCTTTGTTTCACATCCCTCTCCCGTACCATGCCGTGGCATTTGGAAGATATGTGGTCAAATTATATCTCCCCTTAAAAATTCCAGTGCTAGAGGCTGATCCCTAGGACAGCTGTGCTAGGAAATAAGTTTTGCTAGGATAGAATTTAATTAGACGGTACATAGACAGAAGGCCTTCATTTCCATGCCCTCCTTTCGAAATATCGATGGTTTCACTTTTTTTTTTACTTTTATAATAACATTTTAAAGATCCCCAAGATTTCTTATGCTTTCTAAAAATCTCTTAGTTTCAATATAGAAACTAACATGAGCTCATATGGTATGAGCTCTAGCAAAATTCTAAGAATCAATAGATTGATTTAAAAGGAAAATAAGAGGCTTAATGCCAGTCGGGATTTATCAAAATAAAAGCTCTGAGTCACGAAGTCCTTCTCAATATCAAAATTAATTAAAATCCGATCACCCACTCGTAAGTTAATAATACCTCAATTTTTCTAATTTTTCCTCTCCCTTCAGCCCCCCAGATGGTTGAATGGGGGAAAACGACTTTATAAAGTCAATTTGTGCAGCTCTCTGACACGCTTACCAATTTTCATTTTCCTAGCACGTCCAGAAGCACCAAACTCGCCAAAGCACTTAACCCCACCATCTAACTCCAAACAAAGCGAGTGGATCCAGTCTGGTTACGTCAGTCACGTATCTATTACATTTATAAGCGTTTTCGAAGATCTCCGGTTTCCCCTCCAACTCCCCCAGTGTCAAAACATCTGGTCAAAAACACCTCATTTTTTCTATTTTTTTAGAATTAACCCTCCCCCCGGTTCCCCAAAGAGAGCAGATCCGTTCCGGTTATGTCAATCCCATATCTAGGACTTGTGCTTATTTTTTTCCACCAAGTTTCACCCTGATCCCTCCACTCTAAGCGTTTTCCAAGATCTCAGGTTCCGCCCCCCAACTTCCCCTTCACCGGACCCTTTCGGGATTTAAAATAAGAGTTCTGAGACACAATATCCTTCTAAACATCAAATTTCATTAAGATCCAATCACCCCTTCGTAAGTTAAAAATACCCCATTTTTTTAATTTTCAGAATTAACCCTCGTCCCCAAACTCCCCCAAAGAGAGAGGATCCGTTCCGGTTATTTCAATCAAGCATCTAGGACTTACGATTATTTTTACCACCAAGTTTCATCCCGACCCCTTCACTCTAAGCGTTTTCCAAGATTTTATGTCCCCCCTCAACTCCTCCCTATGTCACCAGATCCGGTAGGGATTTAAAATAAAGCTCTGAGACACGATATCCTTTCAAAAATCAAATTTTATTAAGATCCGATCACTCCTTCGTAAGTTAAAAATACCTCTTTTTTCTAATTTTTCAGAATTAACCCTCACCCCAACTCCCCCAAAGAGAGCAGAACCATTGAGGTTACTTCAATCACGTATCTAGGTTTTGTGCTTATTTTTCCCACCAAGTTTCATCCCGATCCCTGAACTCTAAGCGTTTTCCGAGATTTTAGGTTCCTCCCCCTCAATGTCCTCCAATGTCACCGGATCCAGTCAGGATTTAAAATAAGAGCACTAAGACACGATATTCTTCCAAACTTCAAACTTCATTAAGATCTGATCACTCTTTCGCAATATAAAAATACCTCATTTTTTTAATTTTTCATAATTAACCCTCCTCCCCCAACTCCCCCAAAGAGATCGGATCCTTTCCGGTTATTTCAACCACGTATCCAGGACTTATGATTATTTTTATCACCAAGTTTCATCTCGATCCCTCCACTCTAAGCGTTTTCCAAGATTGTATGTCCCCCCGCAACTCCTCACAATGTCACCGGATCTGGTCGGGATTTAAAATAAAGCTCTGAAACACGAAATCCTTCCAAAAATCAAATTTCATTAAGATCCTATCACTCCTTCGTAAGTTAAACATACCTCTGTTTTCAATTTTTTTAGAATTAACCCTCCCCCCAACTCCCCCAAAGAGAGCGGATCCGTTCCGGTTATGTCAATCACGTATATAGGACTTGTGCTTATTTTTCCCACCAAATTTCATTCCGATCCCTCAACTCTAAGCGTTTTCCGAGATTTTAGGTTCCTCCCCCTCAATTCCCCCAATGTCACCGGATCCAGTCAGGATTTAAAATAAGAGCGCCAAGACACGATATTCTTCCAAACTTCAAACTTCATTAAGATCTGACCACTCTTTCGTAAGTTAAAAACACCTCATTTTTTCTAATTTTCAAAATTACCCCCCCCCAAACTCCCTCAAACAGAGCAGATTAGTTCTGATTATGTCAATCACCCCTCTAGGACTCCTGCTTATTTTTCACACCAAGTTTCATCCCAATCCCTCCATTCTAAGCGTTTTCCAAGATATTAGGTTCCCCCCACCCAACTCCCCCCAATGTCACCGGATCTGGTCGGGATTTAAAATAGAAGCTCTGAGACACGATATCCTTCCAAAAATCAAAGTTCATTGAGATCCCATTACCTGTTCGTAAGCTAAATATACTTCATTTTTTCTATTTTTTCCGAATTAACCGACCCCCCATCCCCCCTAAAATGGTCGAATCGGAGAAGCGACTATTTTTAACTTAATCTGGTCCGGTCCCTGATACGCCTGCCAAATTACATCGTCCTAGCTTACCTGGAAGTGCCTAAAGTAGCAAAACCGGGACAGACAGACCGACAGAATTTGCGATCGCTATATGTCACTTGGTTAATACCAAGTGCCATAAAAAACTTATCGCATTCTATATAGAATAAAAGGGTCGTTTCCAGGATTTTCCAGGATGTATTTTTCGGGGAGGGAGGTACAAAAAATTGTTGATTAGTTTATGTTTATGGAGAGCAGCTCCAAAAACCAGAGCATATTAACGTGAACTCTTTGTTGTTAAGTACTATTCGGGGACATTCTCCGGGTAAAGAAAGAAAAAAAAATAGGGTAAAATAATGAAAAACTACAGGGAAAAGAAAGAAATGGTAAACGTTATCTGTATAGAGGGAGAATCACTTGCCAAAGATAGAAATGGCAAAAATATCTGGGTAAAGGGATAATTCCTGGGCAAAAAATGGTAAAAGGTAGGTCTTGTAAATTATGTCCCGGGGCACAGAAGGTTTTTATGGAAGGGATGGTAGCACAAACTTTGGACGGGGCTCATTCGACTGTAAATCGAAATTTCTAGTGGCCTTTTTAAGAGTCAAAAGTGACCGGAGTGTAACTAGCCCCCCCCCTAGGCACCCTTTTCCCCAAATGCATCCGCTCAAAATTTTGAAGATAGCCATTCTGTTCAAAATAGTTTAAAGATCAAATAACAAAAACTCAGGGGTCAACACAGCCCCCCAGAGCCCGGAGAAGTGTTGTAAGTTATTTATGCCCTGGAGGCAGACGAGGTATTTTGTAACAGTTGGTCGTAAAAACATCAGAGGTAACTCATTTGATTGTAAATTTAAACTTGTATTTGCTTTTTAAGAGTCATCAAAAGTGATCAGCGGGCATATATCCCACAACCTATTTTCTGAAAATGCATCTGACCAAAATTTTGAGATAACCATTTTGTTTGAAAAATTCCAACGATCAGATGAAAAAAATTTGGGGTCCACACCCACCCACAAAAAAAAACGGGGGAAGGGTTGTAACTTATGCTCCGCATATACAGTTTATATGGAAAATGTGGCCGTATGGAGGGGACATAAAAGATTAGAAACTGAAGCAACTAGCCTCCCCCCACCAACCCCAGTGCTACAAGGCTCCATTTTTTTCTCCAAAGGCACTTCATATGCGAGGGATGGTGTTAAAAACTTCGGAAGGGGGCACATTCAATTGGAAGTAATAATTTCTAGTGGCCTTTTTAAGAGTCAAACGTGATTGGAGGGCATCAAGCCCCCTCACCTTCCCACGTCCTCTTTTCCCCAAACACATCCAATTTAAAATTTTGAGATGACCATTATGTCCAAAATAGTTAAGAGGTGAAGTAACAAATAATTATTCCTCATGGTTGAAAAAACCTCCCAATGTCCCCACGGCAAGGGATGTAAGTTATGCAAACTCTCCATCGATCATATACACGGTTTTTATCAAAAGAGTAATCGTATAGACAACGAAAAAGCCTCATTTAATTTAAATTGAAAGTTCTAGATCAATTTTTAAAAGTCGCGAGTAATCAGACGGTAGGCACCCCCTTCCTACCTTTTTTCTAAACTTTAAATAAAAATTTTGAATTAGCCATTTTGTTCAAAATCGTCCAAATGTCAAATAGCTATGGTTACGGGTTTGAACCTTCCCAGAGCACCCTGAAAAGTGTTTTGAACAACCTTGAAAAGTAATACAGAAAAAACGAGAAGAAAATAGGACCGTTAGAAGACCACAGCTTCGTAAACATTGTTGATAACGCAGGTTTGGTATGTTAAGAGTAAAAAAAAAGAATTTTTCAGAGACACTGTTTCATAAGAAAATTTGACTGATTCCCTTTAAAATCTTTGCTTTTTGGCCGCAGCAAAAAGTTTTCCAAGTCCGTAAAACTATGTTTTTTCCCTATTTACAAAAATTTCCTTTTTTACACTGTTCAGGAAATTCCTAAACTAGATACTAAACTGTTCTACACTAAAATTTCAGCTCAATCAGACATAAAGAAATTTTTCCTTCAGAGAAGAGACCTGAAAAAGATTTCAGCCCGAAAAAAACAAGTCCAAAAACTTTTTTATTATTATTTGGGCTTAAGATTAATGGGATATACAAGACTACAAGAATAAATTCTTGTGTATAAACTACAAGAATAAATCTTTCAGAAAGTTAAGGCAAAACCCAGGCAAAGTTATAAAACTTGCGGGTTTTTTCAAACATGGGATCTTTTGATTTTTTACTTATGGAGATTTTTTAGACCACGCTCTACGTCGTTTTGAAATTTCAGCCTAACGGCCATTCCTGCTCATCCCCCTTTTCTCTACCTTATATTTGGAGGCAAACATTACGTGAAGTCTGTCATTTGATTTGCCATTCAACGTTCTTTCCAAATGTAACAGCCACTGCCATCGCATATTCATTTTAGATCCCTAAAACGGACTCTGAAACTGTACTTCAGCTGGCCTCTCCAGAAGGGAACTTTTTTCCAGATCCAGGTCAATGAAATAGTTCGTGCTAACGAACTGTAGTAAGGAGCGACCCGGCTCAATAGTAACCGAAACTCTAAAAATGGATACCAATAGTTACATCAAAAGAATCCCATTTTAATGCTGATTTTAAATATATAAGTTTCATCAAGATTAGTCTTACCCATCAGAAGTTACGAGCCTGAGAAAATTTGCCTCATTTTAGAAATAGGGGGAAACACCCCCGGAGAGTCATACAATCTTAACGAAAATCACACGATCAGATTCAGCGTATCAGAGAACCCTCTTGCAGAAGTTTCAAGCCTCTATCTACAAAAATGTGGAATTTCGCTTTTTTTGCCAGAAAACAAATCACGGATGCGTGTTTACTTGTTTTTTTGTTTGTTTGTTTTTTTTTCAGGGGTGATCGTATCGACTCGGTGGTCCTAGAAAGTCGCGAAAGGGCTCATTCTAATGGAAATTAAAAGTTCTAGTGCCCTTTTTAAGTGACCAAAAAATTAGAGGGCACCTAGGCCCCCTCCAACGCTAATTATTTTCTCGAAGTCAATGGATCAAAATTCTGAGATAGCCAGTTTATTCAGCGTAGTCGAAAAACCTTATAACTATGTCTTTGGGGACGACTTACTCCCCCGCAGTCTCCGTGGGAGGGGCTGCAAGTTACAAACTTTGACCTGTGTTTACATTTAGTAATGGTTACTGGGAAGTGTACAGCCGTTTTCAGGGGGATTTTTTGGTTTGGGGGGGGGGGCGAGTTGAGAGGAGGGGTTACGTGGGAGGATCTTTCCATGGGGGAACTTCTCATGGGGGAAGAGACTTTCAGTGGAGGGGGCGTAGGATTTTCTAGCATTATTTAAAAAACAATGAAAAAATAAATATGAAAAGTTTTATCTACTGAAAGTGAGGAGCAGCATTAAAATTGAAAACGAACAGACATTATAACGCATATGAGGGGTTTACCTCCTCGTAATACCTCGCTCTTTACACTAAAGTATTTTAACTATTTATTCTACGGCCTTTGTGATTCAGGGGTCATTCTTAAGGAATTGGGACAAAATTTCAGCTTTAGTGTAAAGAGCGAGGTATCGACGAGGGGTGAGCCCCCTCATATACACAACAACAAAAATACGAATACAGAAGTTCGCTAAGTAAGTTAATTCGTAAGTTATGTATATATTTTACTTATGAAAACGTTCGTAAAAATTAAAAGTTATAGTTGCCTTTTAAAGTAATCAAAAAATTGGAGGGCAACTAGGCCTCCTCCCTAGCTCCTTTTTTCTCAAAATCTTCCGATTAAAACTAAGAAAAAGCCATTTAGCCCAAAAAAAAGAAATTAATATGCAAATTTCGTTTTAATTATTTAAGTGCGGAGGGTCAAGATCAAACCATGCATCAATTCAAAAACGTCCAGAAATTAAACAAAAAAAAAAGTTTTTTTAAATGAAAGTAAGGAGCGACATTAAAACTTAAAACGGTATTCAAACTTAATTTCCGGTATTCATGGATTAGAAGCTATATCTTATTAAATATTAAACAAAACAAAAACAAGTTTTTTAAATGAAAGTAAGGAGCGACATTAAAACTTAAAACGAACAGAAATTACTCCGTATATGAAAGGGGCTTTTCTTCCTTAACGCCCCAATCTTTACACTAAAGTTTTTTACTGTTTTAAAAAGTAGAGTTAAGAGAAAGAGTCAAACTTTAGCGTAAAGAGCGGGGCGTTGAGGAGGAAAAGCCCCTTTCATATACGGAGTAATTTCTGTTCGTTTTAAGTTTTAATGTCACTCCTTACTTTCATTTAAAAAAACTTTTTTGTTTGTTTAATATTTAATAGATATAGCCTCTAATCCATGAATACCGGAAATCCAAAAACGGTTTGATTTTTTTTTTTTTTTTTTTTTTTTTTTTTTTTATAGGAGAAGCGGAGAATAAGAGACAAGAAGACATTAAAACATTAAGGGTCTCTGACATATTTTTTTCAATAATTCTAATTTTTCATAGCTAGAAGTGGATACTAAACTGTGCTTCGACTACCCCTCACTAGAGCGTAATTTTAGTGCCATTTGAGGTTTTTCTGGTCCGCTTTCAAAACAAACTTTTACTATAATCGGGCCGAAATTTTAGTACAGCACAGACTGTAGTTAAAAATACCGTGAAGAAAAAAAAGATCTCAATTTTATTGGGAGATATAGCTCAAAAACTCAGTTTTTAGGAAATATGACAATTTTTCTAACTTTTTTTAAGTAGTAGTAGTATTAATTAAGTAGCGTTATTCCATAAGAAATAACAGAGACTAAATCAGTCGGTAAGAGCAGAAAAGCGTCGCTTGCGAGGGTTTGCTACTGACAAAAAAGAACGAAAAATAGAAGCGAAAAAGAGATAGAAGAACAAAAAACAAAAAAAAAAGAAAAGTTAATCTACAATAAGCAGAAGGGTGAAACCGTGTACCGAGAAAAAAAACTTACAAAAATAATTCATACACAATACAACAACATAATATCATGATCCCGAAGAAAAAAAAAAAAAAAAAAAAAAAAAAAAAAATTATTTTCAATCTTAATTCCATCAATGGCAATCTTTTATAAAGGTATACCTACCAAGCAATCCCACACGCAACTAAAGGAGATATATAATAAAGGAGATATATGTTAATAATATAAAAATATAAATATAAAGATATAAGGAAAAATATAAATCAGATGAAGATAATATAATTTACTATCCGAAACATTTTTGTTTCTTCTTTGCTGTTTTCTGGCCTTTGCCTGTTTTTGCTATAAGTGGTGTTCTTTGCAGTAGTGCTGTTTTCTCCTGGCCTATACCTGTTTTTACAGTGCACTTTACGCAGTCTTTTGTGATAATACATATTAAGTGAGCAAACCTTATTCTGAATGACAAAAAAATGCAATTCAAGCCGGATATACAACAAATACTTAAAATTTCTATCTAGACCTTCTCAAAGTCATCGGTAATAGCGTAACTATTGCGATTCTTGTCCATATGACGAAGTTGCACATACTTCAGGGGAAGTTTCCGATAAATTGGACGTAGGACCTATAATTAGTGACCTAAATGGAAACACTAAGAAGGTGCAAAAATTAATCAAAAACAAATAAAGTTGATCCGACGGGAATAAAGTGTGAAGCTGGAAGTCAAAAGAAATAAAAATGCTGGCTCATGATATTTCCCAACATTTGTAGAATCTTGAAAAATTAGCACTTTAATGAAAGCACAAAATCCAAGCAAAAATAGTATGTAGTTTTATAAGCAAAAAAGTACTTGAGTAGCCTGCATAAATATAGGACTAATCTATAAGGCACTCAAAAATCGTTCAATGGCCGGGATATCGATAAAGTTAAATTTACAATTTAAATTCACTAAGAAAGTCAAGCAAAAGGAGAAGATATTTTACTTTCAAAGCTAAAAGGTCATTTAGAACATTCAAAAATGACAGGCTGATTTACATGGTAACTCATTACCAAAATCTAGTAAGATAAATTTTTAACTTTCAAAATGTAAAATTAACATTATTCGAAATCAAGAACTATTAAATCATGATATAAACTCTTAAAATCAAGTTATTTCTCCTTATAGTATAGAAATTTTCAAGCTATGATGCAAATTTCTGCGGCTAATTTATAATTATCTATAATAATTATAATTTTAATCTATAATTTTGATTCCGTTTTAGTTTTCAGCTTTGCTTTTAAGTTCCGTCAATTTTTTTTTTTTTTTATCAATTTTAAGTAAAAGAGCTAAGGAGAATTTGAACTGACGTTCGATTTCACCTAGACAAAAAAAAATTTCAGTTTTGCTGGACTCAACCAACATTAATAGTGAATCCTCCCCTTACCAGTAAGAACTTTGTTGAAAGAGCCTGCAGCAACACACAGGTAATGCAGTGCATGCCTAAAGTTGAACGTTTTCCCGCTGCCAGATCTTCCAGTGAAAACTAAGGATTGATCACATCGTGTTGATAGCATCTGTCTATAGGCACTTTGAGTCACGGAATAAATGTGTGGAGGCATGTCTTCTGGCTTACAACCACGAAAGAGATGAATCATCTGGAGAATAAAAACAAGTCATTGACCCATACTATCTAGATAGCTTTTTATTTTTCGAATGGTAAGTTTTGGCACCTTGTTTTCACTGAATAAGTAGATCAGCATAACAACTGTTAAAAGAAAAACACACACCATGGGTGTTTTCATTATTCAGTTGTCCAACGTAACGACCAAATCTCTCTATATCTCCAACTAATGACAACAAAACATAACCAGCTAATCCTAACCTTGTCTCTCTATGAGATTCTATAAATTTGGTTTTCCTCATGAAAAAAAGTTTCCTAAAAGTTTTAGGGTTTTCGAAAGTAACAAGAAGAGATAAAACTTATATTAAAAATGAGTTGTGCCCGGTGCCTAAGTAGTATGATATCCTATTAGTCTAACTAAAAAAAAAATCATTTTCGCCAACTATGTAACTGTATTAATACCCGTCTATTCATCTACGAGCATGTCCACCAAGTTAGACCCAAGAGCACAATACTGCCTAAATGACTTCAAAACGCTGGAGACTACTTAGGCAAATAGGGTCCATATTGGGATAGTCAATGGGAATGGGTCATATAATAATTTTGCTCTACAAATTATTAGAAGGGAGTGGGCAACTGCCCCCCTTGTCCCCCCAAACGACACCCCTGTTGGCACCTTCTTAATATAGTACCTCATTATTGTTATAATTATTCTTAGAAGAGGGTCTCTTGGAGACACACATGTGCATTTACGTATGCGCCTTAGTTATACAAATTGTATCCTTCTTTCCTATTTGTTGTTAAATAAACTTTCGAAAAGATAATTATAGTAAAAGTCAAGATTTCTTAGGCATAATAGAGGCTAGAAAACTAATCCAGACTGAACATATTAGATGTTTTCCACTTACAAAACAGATTCTTAAAATTTTGATAATTATTATTGGATTAAAGAAGTTTATAAAACCAGTTTATAAAACTGGGTTGCGGATTTGTAACTTCTGGAATAATGAAGTTTATCAACCCGATCCTCGACTGGGCAAAATCAACAATCCAAATACACACTTTTCTTTTCGAGTGAGGTTGTCAAAACCGCATGTAGAAAATGATCTCCATCATTAGTGGAAGTGTATTTTCAAAATCAGGATTATCAGCAAGCAAATTTACAATCCAGATTGCAATTTTACAATTCGAGAAAACGTCTATTGTCGATCACATTCTCAATGTTCTAAAAGAGGTACAGGGAGAAGTTCCATCAGGAACTTTTAAGACATTCAAGAGAAATCCATTCTGAATTGCCAGCACAAATAACTTTAGCCAACATAACTCCAGCATTAAAGAAGAAGTCGTCTATTTTTCCAATATCGAGTAACTGTCTTCTGTTTAAAGATTGGTTTAGTTTTTTGCTTAACGAAGTTTTTCGATTTTAAAACTTGGAGTTCTAATAATATAGAATCTAATAATATAGCTCAACACGTGACATCCCTCGCATTTTTCGTTTTTTAAAACCACTTTTTCTTCAACGCTACTGCGCAGAATGGATACGACAAAAAAAGAATCCGAGGTTGCTATTCCAATAACAGAGTACATTTGCTTATTTGATTCGAAATTTGACTCAGCCAACACGGGTAATACAATATAAAGAACGATGCTAAGTACATTAGAGAAATTATGAAGATAGTATCTAATTACAATCAAAGCAGATACCGTGGGAGCTACTTAGCTTTGAACAATTTAGGATACTCTCTATCTGGATAAGGAAAATGAAGTATACAGGCTTCATTAAAAATAGACACCAAACCAGCTGCTAATTAACAATCTATAATAATTGTCATGCAATAAATGTGTACGCTTTTTAGGGTAAATTATTCAACCTTATTCAGCAACAAATTACAATAGTTAATATAATTTTTTTTTTTAGTTTGATAGTTCGGTACTGGTGATAAATTTGGCGCCTATTATTCCCCAGCAAAATTATCCCTGGCTCACGACATATAAGAAAGCTGTCTGAATGAATAAGGAAGTCTAGTTAGGTTGGGAAGGTATTAACAATAAAATAATAAAATGCTAGTCATTCATCTAACGACTCAAAAGTGCACGATAGCAGTCATAGTACCGTATACCCCCGTAGAACCGACAGATGGATATAGTAGTGATTCAGATTAATTTTACCTACAAACTACATGGGAAAATGGACAGGGTCCAAGGTAGAAATATGATATTTTTAGTAGGGGATTTTAAAATCCAGGTTGGTAAAAACAGGGATAGATGGTATGCTAGCCTAGGTAAATTTGGTGTAGGAAAAGAAAACAGTACTGGTTAAAGACTGCTGTAATTTTTATGTATAACAATCTAGTTATTACCAACAGAGTATATTGCCATAAAATGGCCCATAGGCTAACATGGCATTCACATGATGGCAAGACAGTTAAACTTATTGATTATGTTGTTGTAAACCAGACTTGCAGGATCGATACAAGATACTAGGGTATACAGAAGTGCTCTTATCGATGTTAACACTAAAGATTACCATCTAGTAGTTTCTCTATATTGCATCGGCATGTTTATAAATTAAGAGGGAAATCTGGACTAGTCCCAGTTAAAGATAGGAACGTATTTTATTAATGATTTAGCGCTTAACAATCATTAACTTATTTTACAGTTAATGATTTTAGCAATTTAGCAGTTTTCGGAAAACTTTGATTAAGTCCCTCCAAAAGAAATGTGAAAAGACTGAATGTTATAATTATAGACGTATTAGCCTGGTTTCAGTACGAAGCACATTAGTTAGTATGATGCTACTTTTTTTACTTGATCAAGATTCTGTAGATAAAGTTTTGAAAGAAGAACATTGCAGCTTTAGGATGGGGGATGTTCGACCAAATTTTCACTTTTAGATTAATAATTGAGAAATACATCAGCGAACAAGCACCTTCATTCTTGAGTTTTATAGACTATGAGCAAACGTTTGATTCAGCTGGTAGAAGGGCTTTAGCGAGGGTCCTATCCTTGTATGGTAAACTAGATAAATACATTAAAGTGATAAGTGCTAGGTACAGGAATAACACAGCTGCAGCTGAGCTAGGAAATGAGGTTAGCAGCTGGTTTTGTATTGAATCAGGAGTTAAGCAGGTTGCATTTTAACCCTATTTATACGGATCATTTTGTTGGACTTTGTCCTACGAAGCAGAGCAATGGCAATGGGCGAACATGGAATCAAATGTGGAAATAAAGCTCTCTTAGGCTTAGATTATGCTGATGATTTAAGCACCCTTTATGAAAATGTAAACAAAATAAACGAACTTTCAGAGGTTTTACTACTTCAGGGTGCTAGAATAGGTTTGAAAATCAATATTAAGAAAACTTAGTTACTAAGATTAGGAGAAACGGACAGAGATGATACTGGGTAACGAGAAAATCGATCAATTGGGCAGCTTCACTTACATAAGTAGTATCAGAGCTAAGAGCCATAAAGTTTCAATATATTTTTATTAGCTTCATATTGAAAGAGTGGTGGTGTAATCTTCAGAAGGCTCATTCAATTGAAAATCAGAAATTCTAGAACCATTTTTAAGAGTCAAAATTGATAGGGGGATACAACCCCCCCCCCCACAACCTTTCCACCCAAATGCATCTATTTTGAGATAGCACTTTTATTCAAAATAGTCCAAAGGTCACATTAGTATTCCTACGGGATTGACAAACCCCCAAGAGCCCCAGGGGCAAGGGCTGTAAGTTATGCAAGATACCCATTCTTAACATATAATTTTTTTAAATATTTTTCGTTTCTTCCCTCTTTCCCTGGCCATAATTCTTGCCTAAACGAACTCTGAACTCTGAGGAGTTAAAGACAGCACTAAAAAGATTGAAACATAATAACGCCTTTACATACTGATGGCGCAGTAATTGAGTTTTTGAAATATGGTGGTTGCGAAGCTAAAGATAAATTATTGAAGGTTCCAAATATGATTTTTGAAAGAGGGAAATATACAGTGACTTTAGGAAAACTTTAACCCCTATAAAATAAAGTCCCTATATAATAAAGTTGATAAAATTGAGTGTGGAAATTACAACAGCATTAGTTTGACTACTGTAGAAAGTAAATTACTAAACATGTTGATATTTGTAAGAGTAAGAGATGATGTAGCAAAAAATGTAAGAGAAGGGTAGTTTGGTTCTAGGAAGTAAAGGGGAATCGACAGACATGTGCGCAAAATTATTTCAGGAGAGGGGACAGTAATACAAAAATAATCAAATTTTATTTGATAATTTACTTCCTTGACTTCGATCAATTTTCACTTTCAGATTAATAATCGAGAAACGCCTGAATCATCAAACTCCTTTAGTGTTTCATATATTAAGTATATGCATATTTTTTTAGTAGTTTTTATTTTTATTTTTTGTAAGTGGTCGGCGCGGAGCCCAGTTGTGCTCGGGTGAGGATTGGTGAGTAGAATCTAAATATATTTTAAGTGTGAATGTATTTAATAGTTATTTATATTTTGTTTTGTTGTTGTTTTTTCCCCAAATAACGGGCCATTGAGCCCTTTGGGATATTTTTGTTTATAAACGGATGTATACTGATAATGAAAGGAACTTGGAACTGATTCAGTGGACGGTAGAGCTTAAGTGAAGGTCCTATCTTTGTATCGTATACAGGTAAGTGTCACATGTACGAGAATAATGCTCCTGCGATCAAGGTATGGAATAGGGTTAACAATTGATTCAGAGTAGCATCAGGATTTAACCAAGGGCATTTTCTATTGCTATTCATATTGATTATTTGATGGTCTTGGTCCTAAGGAACACGGTAAAGGCTTTGAGAGAACATGGTATAAAAATTTTTTTTAAAATCTCCTACACTTACAAGTAGCTTAGATTAGGAACAAATGAGAGTGAAGAGTTGAGTGTAAAGATAAAACAATAGATTAAGTGGATAGCTTCAATTATCCGGATGACGTTATTAATATCGTGGACGAAGTGAAAATATAAAAAGTAGAATAGCAAAGGCCAAAGGTGTTTTGTGCAATCTAAACAGTTTGAAAGATAGTTACAGCAAAGTGAGATGAGACCACTTGAAGCCAAGACAATGACAGTGGTCAAGTAGGCCTCTAAAGAGGGGGAGCTTGGGGACGCTTAAGAAGATTTATCTAATGTTTTTCAGAGGAATTTTAACAATCCATCAAGGGCAAAATGAAAAGCAAGTCGTCCTCGAATAGGGTATGAAAAGATTGCAAAATGGTTTAAAAAGGAATTATTACTTCATGTGAAGAAGTAAAGAATGAAGATTTGAATGGATTGGAGGGTAGGCTGAGCGTGCGCAGCTGTGTTAGCCAAAGACAGATTGGTGCTTTTGTGAATTGTTGCAGCAGTAATAGTAGCAGAGTATTGAACTCGTTTTCAAACTGTCAACGTCTAATTGGATAATCAATCTGCAGGTCTGGCAGATTGTCCTTGTTTAAATGGAGATCAAATATAAGATAAAGTTGTTTTTAATGTAAGTAAGAAGCGAGATTAAAACTTAAAACGAACAGAAATTATTCTGTATATGAAGGGGCTGTCCCCTCCTCAACGTCCCCCTCTTTACGCTAAAGTTTGACACTTTGTCACAATTCTACTTTTTAAAACAAAACAAAACTTTAACGTAAAGAGCGGGGCGTTGAGGAGGGGACAGCCCCTTTCATATACAGAATAATTTCTGTACATTTCTCATATATTTAAAATCAGCATAAAAATTCGTTTATTTTTATGTATCTATTGGTATAAAAATACCGTTTTTTAGATTTTCGGTTACTATTGAGCCGGGTCACTCCTTACATACAGTTCATTACCAGGAACTGTTTGAAAAATTGGGCGGTATAGCATTTGAAATTTATTGGATAATTGGCCAATTTACTCACAAAAACCCCGCAGATATCAAAATGAGCTTTCAAATAAACTCTTAAAGATCTCTTTTTTGGCGTTTCAGTGCCCCACTAACAGCGACGAAAATAAAAAGAACAACAAGTAGGCATATTACTTCTTCCCTTACTAACTAGTGAATTTCCTTGTTGATCATGATAGGGGACTAATTCTCGTATATGGGTTTCGCCTTTTTTAATCTTAATGTTATAGATCCATTTCGATCCAGCACCATTTTCAAGGGGTTTCAGGCTGTTTCACGAAATTCTCATAAATTTGGTTTCGCAATAAATTTTTGCCATTAAGATTTACAGAAATAACAGTTATCATTCCCGAATCAATTTCAAATTACGATTTTTTCTCATTTTCCAGATTTCTTCATAATGCATTTTTAAACTTTCTGTTATTCACCAGGTTGCGTTTGACGCAACCACGATTTTTCTGTTCTTTCTTTACAAAAAAAGAGAAAAAAAACAGAAATGAAAATAGGATGAATTAACAGAGAAGATAAAGAAACGCCATTTGACCGTTAAATTTGTTCACTTGATGAATAGTAACCACTAAAAAAACGAAAACACAAACACATCTAGGGTGCTGTTGTTTGAATCGAATTATCCTATAAAGAGGCTGGTTATCTTGTCTGCAGAGCTTAAATATGGTAGAAATCGCGAAATACCAGCTAGAACCCTTTTCCAGTTTTATCTCTAAAATAAGCCATTCTGTACCTTAAGCCCCAATATCATTCCTGGAGAATTTTGGACTAATTTATCAGCCAATGATCCATACAGCTAATATGTATGTACTTGTCAAAAATAGCGGTAAATCGCCAAGCAACCGATGACACTACAAGTCATGAAGAAAATACATAAAAGTAAGAAACCGGCTAAATATGATGTCATCTTCATTAAATCTTTTCATGAGTTATGTGAGATTTTGCTCACAAGAGTATCGAAATAATAAGAAAGTATGGAATATACGGAGACTGTTGTCAGTATCTTCTCCCAAAATAATCATTAATTATTCTTCTACATAAGACAGTAATAGTTAAAGATATTAAATTTTCCATATATACCTTGCAGGCTAACCTTCGCTAAAGCGGAAGTAATTAACACACTATTAGTCTATGCATTATGAAGACATTCGAAAAGTACCTATTAAGATACAATATCTACTACACTTGGCAATTTTTTTTATTTGTAAGAACGTTCTTTGATAACAATTGGCATTTATGATAGTCTAAAGCTTTAATCGTTTTCAATCGGCAGTCCAGTGTCTTCTTAATGTATGCTTGAGTTCATGTTGACCCTTTGATCTAGATTTTCGGAGTTTTGAGAGAAAAGAACTTATACTGAAAAAGCAGTGGGGTCAATTCATAGAAATTGGAGGGGAGGGGGAAGGTAAAACTGTATTGTTTAAATTTATTGTTTTTTTTTCAGTTTTTAAATGAAAGCACAAAAACGGCCATTTTTCAACGAAATTCCCAAAAAGCAAAGTAAGTTGGAAATTAAAACTAAGACAGAACAAAGTCTTGACAACGCCACTTCGTCATTCCACCCCTAACACCCCATAATTTGTAAATAAAACAGAACCTAAAAGAGCATATTTTACAAAAAATTTATGGTTTATTGAGCTTTTCAATGAAAAGATAGATTATACTCTACTGAATCTGGGCCTAGAGACTTCTGTTGCAAGACTTCTAATGCTCTAAGCAAGATGTGTCACTAGCTGGAATCGAATTGTTTTGGTTTTACAATTATTCAACTGCCCGTCACACTAATTGGTCAGTCAAAATAAAAAAATTATTCATGCAAAGAATGCCTTGAAAAAAGCTCCATACGAAGCTGATTCAGTTCTTCATAATGATATGTTCCATAATTTTAATAATCAGAAGCGTGTTTGCAATAACATATTAGGAAATTTAGATTCAACACTAATAGCACGCAAGATAATGAAACAGAAAATTAAAAATTATCAAATTGCGTGTTAGATATGACATTGACTTTGAGTTGAAAGTTGTTTTATTCATAAATTCTGTAATTAAATTTCGGTATATTTTCCACTTTATTCATGAGCCTGAGTACTCTTTCTTTGCTTTTTTGATATTGTAGAAAAATATGCCAGGCAAAATTTTTACGAATTATTATGACTTTAGCTCCATCCTATTTATTTATTTTCCCCTTCTTTGTGAACAAATAAAATTTAAATAAAATAATAAATAAAATGAATGTTTTCTGCTTCAGTGTCTGTCTTTCTTTTGTTCTAGGAGCTTAGGATAAAAGTTTTATTATTTTGACAGAACATGTGACGAATTATTCTGAATTGAATTTTGATGAATTTTCATCAACCCTAACAACGAATTTTTTTTTTTTTTTAGCTTATCTTTTTTTTAGCTTATCAATCGGAAAAACAAACTCTTAAGCTTTGGCTTCCAATCCCATATTTTCAAGTGGCTGCTGACAAGTCAATTGATTTGAAACAATAATTTTTTTGGTATTTTCATAGAAAAATACCATTTTTAGTATTTTATTGAAAAAAAACTGATAAAAACAAAGGCATTTCTTCCTCTAAATTCGAAAAATACATTTTGCACACCCCTCCTTCACTTTCATCACTCAACATATCTGTATTGTCACGTCACGTTCCGTCATTTTGTTGCACTTACCCTTTCAGAATGAACTGCTAACGGTGATGACGGATTCATTATTACCATTGCTGGTCCAGCATAAGTGTGAACAAGACTGTTTCCAAAACGTTCACGTAATGTGTGCAAAACACTGGTTTCGTTGAGAAAATGTAAGGATGCCAGATCTTCGATTTTATCACATGAAGGAGGATTGGCCTGGAAGAACATAATTCAAAATTAAAGCATTCATTAACAGTTTAATGTTTGGGATTTGGGATTTTCTATGAAAAATCAGAAAAAAAAAATCCAAGGGCTTGGTTTTAACTACAACCAATTTCCAAACGACATTAATTTTGCAACGGTAGTTCACCACATACAACATTCAAGTTTTAGTTAAGATTTGCAACACGATCGGTGCTTGGTCAAATTATCTCACTACCATAAAATTTGAATTCAGACCCATTCAAGTGACCTTTTTCCCATGGGGCATCTATATTTAATTTCTTTCTAGTTACTGACAGTTTGCTCACACACGAGTTAAGTAAACAAAAACATATGTAAGGAGGTGATAACTCATTAACAGCAGCTGAATGGGCTAATAATGATATATTTAGACAGTGCACTTTTTATTGTTTGATTTGTTTTCTGATAGCTGAATAGGCATCAGCTTGAAGATGACATTACTATGCAAAAAAGGGAAAACAAACGTTGCATCACCTTTTTTCTTAAGTTTATAGACATCAAATAAGCACAAAACCTGAATATTGTATACCCAGAGGTTGTTAACGTTTTTAAGTTTTCCAACTGAAATTTTAAATTTGTAAGGGCTGGTGAAAATTTCAAGACAAATGCTAACATAAAAATCAGTGCTAAGTAGTAGCACAAATTATACAACAACATCAGAGGCAACACCTTAACTGTGGTAAAAGCCATGAGGCTTTAATGCGTTATTGTAAATATTTTCTTCTTCTTTTTTACAGGGCCACTATAAATGAAAAGGATGGATGTGGAAACTTAGGAGGGGCTATTAAATGGCTACAAATTCTGTTTCTGGCGAGTTTGACCTTACAGCCATGAGTAACTGGGTCAAAAGGAGTCTAGTGTACAAAATATTCCGGTGCACATCCTCCCTCCTCTAAAAAGTTTTACAAATACAATTGGAGGATTCTCATGGGTCTGATAATAACGTTCTAGAAGCTGAAACTAAGACTACTCTTGTTCGACTCTGCAATAAATTTTCCTTGTACTTTAGGTTAAGGGACAAATATTTCTTCAAATTATGGGTTTACCAATGGGGTCCATTTTATTTTCCTATTTGGCGAATTTCTACACGGGTTTAAACGAAAATTGCGCTGTAGATAGTTTTCCACTGAAACATTCTTTCTGGCCTCATTTGTTGATGACATAAAAAATAACAGGTTTTTCCACTGAAAGTATGTATTTGAATTAAAATGAAATAGTTGTGGGCATCAAGTCATGGCTAATTGTAGAAAAAGCCAAGACAGATAGTCCCATTGAGTGAGAAGAAAAACCTGGCATTAATTCCCCCCTTATTAGGATTGAATAAAAAGGAGGTTATTTCATTTGTTAAAAGATATGTATATCTATTATCCGTCCATGCATCATTGCTAGGGCAGTAGAGGGCAGCAAAACAAAAAAAGAAAAAGACAAGCGGTGAGAAAACAAACACAAAAAACAATTTGGCTCATTATACACAAATTAAATGTTTCAACTGAGCAATTTAATATATTTAAAAATCCTTCACCTAGAACAAAAATGAGTATTTTAGTAATACCCTAACACAAAGGTTTTTTTTCAACCTTAAACTTAAGATATTCAGTACCTCTAAACAAGAAATTTCAAAACAAACTGGACTCTTTTATTAAGATTATTGGGTAATACGTCATCTTTATGGTCTTCACATCGTTAAGTCGGTGCTTAGCGACATTTAAACCTTGTAATTTGTATCACAATACAAACCTGAACTTACAACTTGTCTAAGGAAGAAACCACTTACTTGGCTATTTTTAACCATCGTTGCTCCTAGGTGTAACTATATAACCATATTTAACAAAAGGGTAAGAGGAAAAAACTATAGCCCAATTAGCAAATGGAAGCACAATCAAACTTCTATTTAAATAAGGCCTCCAGCTTTTACAAAATAATAAATGTACTCCTTAAAGAACTGGTCTAATTTACAAATCATTTTTGGAAGTGTTTTCACACAAAGACAAGAAATATTATAGTGCTCGGGCCGTAAAAATACTTCAAGGGCTAACAAAATCCTTAAACATTACTCCAATGAATTATTCCTAGGATTATATAAAGGTGGGGCCGTTAGTTTTGCAAATTACAAATTGTTTGAACATATGTTTTATAGTAAGAAAAGGTTCCTTGATTGACTCCAAATTTCTGAGGTCACTCCCTGGACCAAGAGGGCTCCCAAACACAAGATCCAAAAAAGAGCGAATAACTTTGTTATCTGAACGGCTGGAATTTTTCTTTAGTTGGGGACAGGCTCGAAAGTTTTAATGTCCCTGCTAAGAGTCAGAAGTGATAAAAGGGCAACCAGTCTCCAAAATTTCCCTTCAAATGCATCGGATCAAAACTTGGAAATAGCCATCTTGTTCATAGTTCATACGAAATAGCCACCTTCAATAGTTTAAAGGTCAAGTAACTATGCCCTTGGGGTTGAAGCAGCTCTCCCAGTCTCTGGGCAAGGGCTATATATCATGCAATTTGCCCATGGTTAACGTATAGGGATCTTCATTGGAGAAAAGGGGCATGTTTGATCCTTGGTCCCGAAAAGGCTTAGCATATTAGGGTCAAACCTCAAGGAAAGGATGAGAAAGATGCCGAAAACAATCAAAACACTCTATGTGCTTACTGGTTGCGAAAAGGGAATGTCAGTAATATCTAAAGAACGACTGAGGGTACTAAGTTGAAAGTTTCAAGGTATGTTAAGGAGAAGTCAAAGAGAGATTTTAGGGTAAGCAACCCCTCCCTTGGTCTTTCATGGTGCTCCCTCTGTTTAACACTTACAGAATTTTGGAATTGTCGTTTTGTTCAAACTAGTCAAAAGGTCCAATAGCTATACTTCCAGGAATACTCCAACTATGCAATTTTCACATTGTTGACAGGCTAAATTACCATTAGGAAAAGGTGAAATATTTGATTCTGGGTATATCTAAAAACGCTAAGGGTACCAAGTTGAAAACAACACTTTTGGTGCTATGTCTCAAGTAGAAAAACTGGGGATGGTCGACTACCAGAGCTTTTTAGAGTGATGTTTAATGGTTTATTAGAAAACTTTTGATCTTATATACGTGCTTTTTATCCATTCTACCGTTCGAAAGTGATATATATCACTGAGAACAAGCACTGAGCACTTTTGGTCCCAGTTCTTAAATCTTGGAAGTATAAAACGGTATCATTGTAATATATATGGATCAAAACCCTTAACTGGAGGTTTACAAGTACACCTCCCACATGTTCCTCCTCCAGGCCCCCTTAATAAGCTATGCAATTAAAGTCCTGCAAACAACAATATATTAAATTATATTATTAGAGGCATGGTTCTGTTAGTACAGCACTGAACTTCAAATTAAATTATCCTGGGTTCGATTTCAAATTGGATTTTTATGGCACTTGGTATTAACCAAGTGACATATAGCGATCGCAAATTCTGTCGGTCGGTCTGTCTGTCTGTCTGTCCCGGTTTTGCTAGTTTAGGCACTTCCAGATAAGCTAGGACGATGAAATTTGGCAGGCGTATCAGGGACCAGGCCAAATTAAATTAAAAATAGTCTTTTCCCCGATTCGACCATCTGGGAGGGGGAGGAGTGGGGGACGGTTAATTCGAAAAAAATGAAAAAAGATGAGGCATTTTTGACTTACAAACCGGAGATCAGATCTTATTGAAATTTGATATTTAGAAGGATTTCATATCTCAGAGCTCTGATTTTAAATCCCAACCGGGTCCGGTGACATTGGGGGGAGTTGGAGAGGGAAACCTAAAATGGTGGAAAACGCTTAGAGTGGAGGGACCAGGATGAAACTTGGTGGAAAACTAAGCACTAGTCCTAGATACAAGATTCACATAGCCGGAATGGATCCCCTCTCTTAGGGGAAGTTGGGGGGATGGTTAAATATGAAAAATTACAAAAAATGTTGTATTTTTAACTTACGAAGGAGAGATCGGATCTTAATGAAATTTCATATTTAGAAGGACCTCGTAACTCAGATCTCTTATTTTAAATCCCGACCGGATTCAGTGTCATTGGGGGAAGTTGAGGGGGAGGAACAAAAATCTTCGAAAAGGCTTAGAGTGGAGGGATCGGGATGAAACTTGTTGGAAAAAATAAGGACAAATCCTAAATACGTGATTGGCATAACCGGAACGGATCCACTCCCACTGGGGAGTTGGGGGAGGGTTAATTCTGAAAAATTAGAAAAAATAAGGTATTTTTAACTTACGAAGGAGTGATAGGATCTTAATGAAATTTCATATTTAGAAGGACCTTGTAACTCAGATCTCTTATGTTAATTCTCAATCGGATCCAGTGTCATTGGGGGGAGTTGGGGGGACCGGAAATCTTGGAAAACGCTTAGAGTGGAGAGATCAGGATGAAACCTGGTGGGAAGAATAAGCACAAGTCCAAGATACGTGACTGACACAACCGGACCAGATCCACTCTCTTTGGGGAAGTTGGGGAGGGGTGGGGGTAATTACAAACTATGAGGCATTTGTAACTTACGAACGAATGATCAGATCTTAATGAAATTTGAAATTTAGAAGAATCTTGTGCTTCAGAGCTCTTATTTTGAATCACGACAAGATCCGATGACATTGGGTGGAGTTGAAGGAGGAAACTATAATTCTTGGAAAACGCGAAAACTGAGGTTTCTTTATCTTACGAATGGGTTATCGAATCTTAATGAAACTTGATATATAGAAAGATCTTATGCTAAAGATACTCCATTTTCATTTCGAATCGGATCCAGGAACATAGGGGTTTGGAGGGAGGAAACAGAAATCTTGGGAACCGGAAATCTGGGAAAAAACTTAGAGTGGAGAGATCGGGATGAAACTTGATGGGAAGAATAAGCACAAGTTCTAGATACGTGTTTGGCATATTTGGAACAGATCCACTCTGTTTGGGGGATTTGGGGGAGGTGTTAATTCGAAAAAAATGTAGAAAAATTGAGATATTTTTAGCTTAAGAACGGGTGACCAGATCTTAATGAAATTTGATATTTAGAAGGAACCCATGTCTCAAAACTCTTATTTTAAATCCCGACTAGATGTGGTGAAATTAGAGGGAGTTGGAGGGGGGAAACCATAAATCTTGGGAAAAGCTTAGAGTGGATCGGGATGAAACTTTGTGGGTAGAATAAGCAAATGTCGTAGATACATGATTCACATAACTGGACTGGATCCCCTCTCTTTGGGGGAGTTAGGCGTGGTCCAGTGCTTTGGCGAGTTTGATGCTTCTGGATGTGCTAGGACGATGAAAATTGGTAGGCGTGTCAGGGAACTGCACTAAATGACTTGATAAAGTTGTTTTCCCCGATTCGACCATCTAGGGGGGTTGATAGGAGAGGAAAAATTAGAAAAAATGAGGGATTTTTAACTTACGAGTGGATGATCAGATCTTAATGAATTTTGATATTTAGAAGGACCTTGTGTCTCAGAGCTCTAATTTTAAATCCCGACCGGCATTAAACCTCTGATTTTCCTTTTAAATCAATGTATTGATTCTTAGAAATTTGCTAAAGCTCATGCCATATGAGCTCTTGGCTCTTCCGACCTCATCACAATTGCTATATGAACTCTTAGCTCTTGTTTTTTTTTTTTTTTTTTTTTTTTTTTTTCAAATGTGGTCTGTCCTCTCTTATGATTACTTTTCAAATAATCCAATATTCAGATTGATCAAATAATCCAGACTGAATAATTTTTACAAATATGATTGCACTCGTTCTTAACGCATATCCCGGGGAGGCTTATATATATATATATATATATATATATATATATATATATATATATATATATATATATATATATATATATATATATATATATATATATACATATATATATATATATATATATATATATATATATATATATATATATATATATATATATATATATATATATATATATATATATATATATATATATATATATATATATATATATATATGTGTGTGTATATGTATATAAGATAAAAAAAATGATGTGGAAGCTTTTGGTGCCAACTGTTTGTATCTTGAGCATCTCCAAAGTAAAGGGTAACTTTTTGACGTTTTATATTTTGCCATAAATTTCTTTTGTTCGAAGTTTTTCGCTTATTGGTGGCAAACTTGTTCAAAGATCATTCGTAAGTTAAAAAAACGTCATTTTTTAATTTTTCAGAATTAACCACCGCCCGCCCCCAAATAGAGATCCGTTCGAATTATGTAATTCACGTATCTAAGACTTCTGCTTATTTTTCCCACCAAATTTCATCCCGATCCCTCCAATCTAAGTGTTTTCCATGATTTTAGGTTCTCCCACCCCAAACTCCCCCAATGTCACCAGATCTGTACCTTATATACGTATTGTTCAACAAAGATCGTGCGTATATATCCTATCTGCGTGCTTTTTATCAATTCTCTCATCCTTAAGTTAGATTAAATAAAAAATAAACTAGTTTTTTTAACTGAAAGTAAGGAGCGACATTAAAACTTAAAACGAACAGAAATTACTCCGTATATGAAATGGGTTGTCCCCTCCGCGTCCCATGCTCTTTACGCTAAAGTTTGACTCTTTGCCACAATTCTGCTTTTTCAAACAATTAAAAACTTTAGCGTAAAGAGCGTGGGACGCGGAGGGGACAACCCATTTCATATACGGAGTAATTTCTGTTCGTTTTAAGTTTTAATGTCGCTCCTTACTTTCAGTTAAAAAAACTAGTTTTTTTTATTTAATTTCTGAACGTTTTTGAATTAATGCATGTTTGATTTTGGCTCTCCGCACATAAATTATTGAAATGAAATTAGTATATTAATTTTTTTTTTTTTGGCTAAATGGCTTTCTCTTAGTTTTGATCAGACGATTTTGAGAAATAAGGGGTGGGGAAGGAGGCCTAGCTGCCCTCCAATTTTTTGGTTACTTAAAAAGCTACTAGAACTTTTAATATTCAACGAACGTTTTTATTAGTAAAAAATATACGTAACTTAAGAATTAACTTACGTAACCAACTTTTATATTCTTATATTTTTATTATGTGTACGATGGGGTTTGTACCCTCGTTAATACCTCGCTCTTTACACTAAATCGTAAGTTTTGTCCCAACTCTTTAAGAATGACCCCTGAATCAAAAAGGCCGTAGAATAAATAGTTGAAATCACTAAAAATATTTTAGCATAAAGAGCGAGGTATTTATCTCCTCCTAAATACCTCGCTCTTTATGCTAAAGTATTTTTAGAACCCCTCATATGCGTAATAATCTCTGTTCGTTTTAAATTTCAATGCTATTCCTTACTTTCATTTGAAAAAACGTTTTCATGTTTATTTTTTCATTGTTTTTTTATAGTAATGCTAGAAAATCCTGCGCCCTTTTCATTGAATTTTTCTTCCCCCATGACATATTCCTCAAAGGAAAGATCCTCCCACAAAGCCCTCTCCCATCAACCCCACCCCCAAACCAAAAAATCCCCATGAAAACGTCTGTACACTTCCCGATAACCATTACTATATGTAAACATTGGTCAAAGTTTGTAACTTACAGCCCCTCCCTCAGGGATTGTGGGGGAGTAAGTCATTCCCAAAGACATAGTTATTATGGTTTTCGACTATGCTGAACAAATTGGCTATCTTAAAATTTTAATCTGTTGACTTTTGGATAAAAATGAGCATGGGAGGGGGCCTATTTGCCCTCAAAGTTTTTTGGTCACTTAAAAAGGACACTAGAACTTTTCATTTCCGTTAGAATGAGCCCTCTCGCGACATTCTAGGACCACTTGGTAGATAAGATGACCCGTGGGAAAAAAAAACAAAAAAAAACAAATAAACACGCACCCGTGATTTGTCTTCTGGCAAGAAATACAAAATTCCACATTTTTTAGATAGGAGCTTGAAATTTTTGCAATAGAGTTCTCTGATATACCGAATGCGATAGTGTGATTTTCGTTAAGATGTTTCCCCCTTTTTTCCAAAATAGGACAAATTTTCTCAGGCTCGTAACTTTTGATGACAAAGACTAAATTAATTGAAACTTATATATTTAGAATCAGCGTAAAAATTCGATTCTTTTGATGTATCTTTTAGCATCAAAATTCCGTTTTTTAGAATTTCGTTTACTATTGAGCCGGGTCGCCCCTTACTACAGTTCCTTACCACGAACTGTTTGAAAAGAAAATAATTCGGTATTTCGGGGCTTCTGACATTATTACTCCTTTGCGGAAGTTAGGCTCAAAATTGAAAAAGGATTATATTTTTTCTCTGGGCCCCTTCCACCTCTTAGTTCGTTTATTTCCCGTTAGTTTTCACCTGTTTTCGCTTGATAGTTGTGTTATCTCTTAGCAGTTCTTTCGTTAGTTGAGTTATGGTTGTGGTATATATGTTTTATCGCTCGTATAGTTGTGTTATTTTCAAATTATACTCCATAATAGAGAGGCTCCGAACACCCAGCATTGTATGTTAAGCTCTTAATTTGACGTTTTTTTCTAACGTGACCACATTCGTCCTGCGCCCTTTTCATTGAATTTTTTCCCCCATGGCATATTTCTCCAATAAAAGATCCTCCCATATAGCCCCCTCCCTCAACCCTACCCCCAAAACCAAAAAAAATCCCCCTGAAAACGTCTGTACACTTCCCAATAACCATTATTATATGTAAACACTGGTTGAAGTTTGTAACTTGCAACCCCTCCCCCAGGGACTGTGGGGGAGTAAGTCATCCCCAAAAACATAGTTATGATGATTTTCGACTATGCTAAACAAAATGGCTATCTCAAAATTTTGATCCGTTGACTTTGGGAAAAAAATGAGCGTGGGAGGGTGCCTAGATGCCCTCCAATTTTTTTGGTCACTTAAAAAGGGCACTAGAACTTTTCATTTCCGTTAGAATGAGCCCTCTTGCGACATTCTAGGACCTCTTGGTCGATACGATGACCCCTGGAAAAAAAAAACAAAAAACAAACAAACAAATAAACACGCACCCGTGATTTGTCTTCTGGCAAAAAATGCAAAATTCCACATTTTTGTAGATAGGAGCTTGAAACTTCTACAGTAGGGCTCTCTGATACGCTGAATCTGATGGTGTCATTTTCGTTAAGATCCTACGACGTTTAGGGGGTGTTTCCCCCTATTTTCCTAAATAAGGCAAATTTTCTCAGGCTCGTAACTTTTGATGGCTAAGACTAAACTTGATGAAACTTATATATTTAAAATCAGCATTAAAATGCGATTCTTTTGATGTAGCTATTGATATCAAAATTCAATTTTTTAGAGTTTTGGTTCCTATTGAGCCGGATCGCTCCTTACTACAGTTCGTTACCACGAACTGTTTGATATAGCACTAAAAACGGCAATTTTGATGCCACTTCTTAAGTGGAAGAGTTTGAAGCATAAAACGGTACCATTGTAATAGTTATGGTCTAAAGCCCTTAATTAGAGGTTTATAAGAACCCCTCACATATACTCCCCCGCCAGATACTTTTAGTAAGTTTCATAAATCGCTTACTCATCTTAAAAGTAAAAGATTATTGCGAAAACAAATTAACAAAAATTAGAAACTTTTGAACTAAAAATCTACCAAAAATTAAGCTTGAATGATCAACAGTTTTGAAAACTTCACTCTGCAATGAAGCCTGTGTGCTAGCTCTAACGGTGAAATTGATGGCAAGAGAGGTCCTGGCCCCCTTAGTTTTTTCGGGTTTTTTTTAGGCCCTAGTTCTATAATCCTAGAAACATAGGGAAACATAATCATTTGCTTTACTTGTACTAGTGTTATTGATACATATTAGATAGGCTGTGAAGTAATAATCTTTGTCCGTTTTAAGTTTCGACTTTGCTCTTTACTTTCCTCGGAAAAACTATTTTTTATATACAATTAATCCCCCACAGGTTTGATGAGGGAGCCTTAATACAATAAAACACAATGTGTCCATGCTGATTGTTAAAAGGACGTATTATCAATACCTAAAGAACAGCTGAAGGTGCTAAGTTGAAAATTTTAGGGGATGTTGACGAGCTATCGGAGGGTAACCCGCCCCCTTGTACTTTTCAGATGATCTCTCAATTAATCACTGATCAAACTTTTGAAAAAGTGATTTTTTTTTTCAGAATAGTCAAGAGGTCTAGAAACTGTGACTCCAGGGATGCTATATCCCCCACAGCCCCCAAGGTAAGGATTGTAATCTATCCAATTTCACCTTTCTTTACATGCAAGATTTATCATTACGAAAAAGTAGAAAAGGTTGAAGGGCTTGTTAAACTAAATCTAAAAATACTATGCACATTCTGTTTATCCAAATAGGTGTATCTGCAATATCTAAGTTTAAACTTTCAGAGCAAGTTGAGAGATGCTAAAAAGTGGTCGGAGGGCATCCAGTCCCCATCTTTTCCCATTTTAGCTTCGTTCCCTCCAAAGATATGTGACCAAAATTTTGAATAGCCGTCTTGTTCGACGAGTCGAAAAAGTCAAATAACTGTACCTCCCGGGGTGACTTAAGCCCAACAGTCTCCGGGGCAAGTATTGCAAGTTATATAAGCTGCCCATTATTCATATAAAAGGTTGGCTATTGAGGAAAGATGGAAGGGTTGATCCTGAGTCACCAAAAAGGCTAAGAATATTAAGATTTAACTTTAAGAATTTGTTTAAGGGGATGTCCAACAAATTCAAAGCACACTATATGCAGGAGAGTTTTCAAAAGGACAGAACAGCAATATCTAAGGAACGCTAAAGGAGTTAAGCTGAAACTTTAAAGGCATGTTGGGAGGCATATTAAAAATGAACAAAGGGAAGCGATTCCTCCCCCTCTTGCTCATTTATATTCTCTCCTGAACACTGGTAGAGATCCTAAAAAGCCATTTTATTCAAAATAGTATCAACGTCTAATAGCTAAGCCTCTGGGGATGCCATGCCCCCGCAGCCCGACGGGCAAGGGATGTCAATTATGCAATATGTCCATCATTTACAAGCAGAATTTATCACAGGCAGCGCAATAGCACTGCCTAAGTAAAGAGCGATTTAGGCAAAATGTACATCTTTTTTTCTTTTTTTTTAGGCCGGGGCAATTCTTATCGAAGGAGTTGTCGTAGAAACTTCGAAAAGGGATCATTCCACTAGAAATTGACAGTGCTAGTGCCCTTTTTAATAGTCGAAAGCGATTGGAGGGCAACTAATTCCCCTCCCACGCCCACCATTTCTTCAAACACATCCAAATAAATTTTAAGATAGTCATTTTGTTCAACGTGGTTAAAGGGTCTTGAAATTATGACTTTGAGGATGACAACCCCCACAGCCCTCAGGGTAAGGCTTGTAAGTTATGCCTTGGGGGCATACAAAGTTTTTTACAGAAGGGGTGTTCGTATAAACATCGTAAGGGGCTCAATCAGAAGGAAGTAATCAGAAGTTCTAGTGCCATTTTTAAAATTCAAAGTGACCGGAGGCCGGATACCCCCCTCCCCACACACAAACCTTGTATTTTCCCGAAATACATCTTATAGTAGGACTCACAACCCCCGTGCCTTCTCAAGACCAGAACATAAATGCGTTTTGATGGAAAAAAAATACGTTTGAAATGTTTTCACATTTTTTACTTTCATAACTAAAAAATTGTCAAAATTTTAATGAATAAATATTAGTACATGCCAATTAGACTCACAATTTATGGTCTTTTTTTGTTTAGCTTTTTTTTTCATTCAAGCGCAAATTATATTCTGGTCTTGAGAAAGCATGGGGGTTATCAGTCCTGTTCATGTTAACCTTAGCTCGTTTTGAGTTTGACTCGGCTATTTATTATAATTTATATTTGTTTTTAGTTTCATTTGTTTATTGGTAGTGGATTTGTGGTAATTTTTCGCTTGGAAAATTATTTGACTTTATTTATACTCGTTTTTGGCTTAACGAAGCTCTTAACTTTTCTTAGAAAAACTTATTTGGTGGAAAAATTTTTTAATTTAATCACGAGGATCTGCCCCTGAAACCATGCACGTAGATATTGCACCAGTTGATGTGGTGGTCTGAAAATAACTGATTTCCCTTCCGACAAGCAGTGAATAAGACCCACGTAGTTAAGCTTAGGTTTATTATTACTTCGTATCGTACGTATTGTTGACTAATATTACAGTTACAAAAAAAAATATTAAAAAAAAATCTCAGTCAATCACAACAAAAATAGACTTTCGTCAATTTAATACGAAATCTTTTAGATAGCAAACAAGAATATTTGCAACTATATTTTTACGGTTTTGACTTTGATTATTGTAATTAATATATTTCTCGGATTTCCCTACATTTGTACCTACTTCTGTTTGAGCATTCCAATATTTATGCAACTAATTGAAATTTTATATAAAGTATTGACTTTTGTTTGAAACACATCTTATACCCAATCTGATTGAAACACATTAAAAAAAAACTTCTAGCAACTGTTTTTATCCCAAGAAGACCCGAAATTACCACCTACATGCGCCGAAACCTTGCAGTTAACTGCTAACACTCCTTTGTGATTTTAACACACATCTTTGAAAAACTGCAAAATAACAAAGAACCAAGAAAAAGTATTTACAAGTCACGCTTCTAAATCGGAATGGTTCTACTTCCATATGAATTATTTTTGATTGGCTATAAAAGTACTAAAAAGGCTTTTAGCAGAGGCGTCATAAGAAGTTACAATCTTTTAAAACACCGCAAACGAGCATCTGTAGCAATTTCTCGTTGATTAGACATTTACTCTTAAAAAAATACTGATTATAAGTTTGCATGTGCTCCGACGAGAAGTCAAACTTTGATGGGCCATTGAGTTTTAGACTGTTCTCCCAAAACTACTAATAGTTCCCACAAAAAGAGCGTAAAGCATTATTTTATCAATACGTCCTGGTTTCTCGTCCCCCCCCACTCTTTTATTAGTTAGGAGCTTCAGACATGAAGAAAGTTTAACGGCAATTCTCTATGCTACCATCTACATAACTAGTCATAGATTGCGTTTTTATTAACTACAGTTATAGATGATGACACGTTTTCTGTTCCAATGACACATTTTTTAGCTTCTAAGCAGTTTTCCTTGATTTTAAATCGGTCTTAGGATACAAGCAGCAAGGCGCAAGGTATCATCTGGCGAGCATCACCTGGTCATTGGTGACATGTTTGATTTTGCAGCGACTTTTTTTTAGCTTCTAAGTAGTTTTCCATTAATGTTTTGGAATTTATGTCTGATGTGGGAATCGACCGCAAAACCCATTATTTCCTATAGTAAAAGAACGATACGTTACTCTACTGTGCCAACAAGTCGTTGATGAAATTATGTTCTTGGAAATATATTCTAGGTAATCAATGTATTGTTTCTGGGACGATAGAAAACTGGTGTTGAGCGTCACTACATCATAACATATTAATTGCGCAATCGATTTCTCAATTGGAGTTGGCCATATGGTAAATATTATCGGTGATTTGTTTCTGGGCACCTTTTTGGCATCATTCCAAAAAAATACATACCACAGCGATTTGAGATGCTTCCTATACAGACATATTCTTTTGATGGTTAATTAAACTTGTTTCGATCAACCAAAATTGTAATGATTAAAACCGGCTGGGTATCCTTTTTGTAATGTAATGGTCCTGAGTACAACAGTTTTCCGCTGCTGGAGCTTGCACATGAGTTTGGGCCCCTTATTCCCCTAAAAAGCCCTATTGCCCCCACCGATATTTTTGAACTTTTAATTTTTTCATTTTTCTTTTTTTTTTGGGGGGGGACCTATAATTTTTGGGGGACTTAGAAGTTTAACGGACGGAATTATTAAATTTTTAAACTTTTTCTTACTTAGATTTTTTGGGGGGAGACAGAATTTTCTGACACAAAGGAACGCAGTCGCCCGTGTCGCTCACAAAAGTCATAACCTCCACTTAAAGCAGAAGCTTTCACTAGAATGTTTCCCACATCAACTCCTAGAACAAGAAGACATGTTTCGAAGTGATTCATATGTTCATCTACAGGTATATTCCCCAAATCCCAGGTTTCAAACACACCTGAACAAAATTGCAAACTGAAAATGATCAGTATGGTGAACGAAAAATAATCCCAGCTTTTGCAAGTTCTCTGGTATCAATGAAACCCTTTGACCAACTTCCATTAAACGTGCTTAGTCTAACTTCCTCTAGTTTAAGAGCACCACCTTCTTCTTGTGACAGTAAAGATACGGGAGGTGTGCTTTGGTAGTTTCAGACAAAATTAATACAGTTTTGACTACAATTTCTTGATCCCAGGTATCGCTCACAGATGCATTCGTACTGAGTCAATTTTTTGTTACTCAGCCAGCAACTATACCACTCGGAATGTATCCAATACCTGAGTCTATTGTAATCAATAGTGCTTTTACTATACTCAGACAGCAACTGAGACACTTGGAATTTACGTAATAGCTGAGTTCGTTGTTTGCAAAAGTGTTTTTATTTAAATTTTTGATAATCACTCACCAATTAAACGACTCGAAATTTACCAGAAACCTGAGTGTGTTGTATGCAAAAGAACATTTATTTAATTTTTTGATACTGTGGTCAAAGGTAATTTTATTAATTTTTGGTATTCAGCAAGCAACTAAAACACTCGAAATTTATCAACTACCAGAGTCTATTGTAGTCAAAAGTGTTTTTATAAATTTATTATACTCAGTCAGCAACTAAGACACTTGGGATGTACTTAATAGATGAGTTTGTTGCATACAAAAGTGCTTTAATTTAATTTTTATGATACTCAGTCACCAATTAATAGACTCATGGAATTGACCATGTGGCTGAGTTTGTTGTGTTCAAAAGTGCTTTTATTAATTTTTTTTATACGCAGTCGGTAACTAAAGCCCTCAAATTTTACCAGCTAGCTGAAGAAGTCAAAAGTGCACTTATCAGTTTTTGGTAACCAGTCAGCAACTAAAAAACAAGAGCTAAGAGCTCATACGGCACTTGTGACGAGACAAAAAGAGCTGAGAGTCAAGAGCTCATATGGTATGAGCTCTAACAAAATCCTAAGAACCAATAGACTGATTTAAAAGGAAAATCAGAGGCTTGATGTCGGTCAGGATTTAAAATAAGAGCTGAGTCACGATGTCCTTCCAAATATCAAAATTCATTATGATCCCATCACCCACTCGTAAGTTATAAATACCTAATTTTTTCTAATTTTTCCTCTCCCTTTAGCCCCCCAGTTGGTCGAATCTGGGAACACAGCTTTATCAAGTCAATTTGAGCAGCTCCCCGACAAGCCTACCAATTTTCATCGTCCAAGCACGTCCAGAAGCACCAAACTCGCCAAATCACTGAACCCCTCCCCCCAGCTCCCCCAAAGAGAGCGAGTACAGTAAGGTTACGTCAATAACGTACCAAGGATATTTGCTTATTCTATCCACCAAGCTTCATCCCGATTCTTCCACTCCAAGTGTTTTTCGAAAGAAGCTTCATCCCGATTCCTAAACTCCAAGTGTTTTTCAAAGAGAGCGAGTACAGTAAGGTTACGTCAATCACGTATCAAGGATATTTGCTTATTCTATCAACCAAGCTTCATCCCGATTCCTCCACTCCAAGTGTTTTTCGAGATTTCCCCCTCCAACTCCCCCTAATGTCAAAAGATCTGGTCGTGATTTGAAATAAGAGCTCTGAGACACGAATTCCTTCTAAATATCAAATTTCATTAAGATCAGATCATCTATTCGTAGGATAAAAATACCCCAATTTTCACGTTTTCCAAGAATTCCGGTTTCCCCCTCCAGCTCCCCCCAATGTCACAGGATCTGGTCAGAATTTAAAATTATAGCTTTAAAGCACAAGATCCTTCTAAAAATCAAATTTCATTAAGATCTGGTCACCCTTTCGTAAGTTACAAATACCTCAATTTTCAAAATTAGCCCCCCCCCAACTCCACCAAAGAGAGCAGATCCGATCCGGTTATGTCAGTCACGTATCTTAGACAGTTTTTTATTCTTCCCACCCAGTTTCATCCTGATCTCTCCGCTTTAAGTATTTTCTACTTAATGCTTATTTTTCCCACCAAGTTTCATCCCAATCCCACCAATCTAAGCGTTATCCATGATTTTAGGTTCCCCCACCCCAAACTCCCCCAATGTCACCAGATCTGGTCGGGATTTAAAATAAGAGCTGTGAGACAAGATATCCTTCTAAATATCAAATTTCATTGAGATCCGATCACCCGTTCGTAAGTCAAAAGTACCTCATTTTTTCTATTTTTCAGAATTAACCCCCCCCCCCAACAACCCTAAAGGGAGCGAATCCGTTCCGGTTATGTAAATCAGGTATCTCGGGTTTATGCTTATTTTTCCCACCAAGTTTCATCCCGATCCCTCCACTGTAAGTGTTTTCCAAGATTTTAGTTTTCCCCCTACCAACTCCTCCCCCCAAATGTCACCAGATACCGCCGGGATTTAAAATAAGAGCTCTGAGACACGATATCCTTCTAAATATCAAATTTCATTGAGATCCGATCACCCGCTCGTAAGTTAAAAGTCGCTCTTTTTTTTTATTTTTCAGAATTACCCCTCCCCCAAACTACCCCAAAGAGAGCGGATCCGTTCAGGTTATGTCAATCATGTATCTAGGACTTTTGCTTATTTTTCCCGCCAAGTTTCATCCCGATCCCTCCGATCTAAGTGTTTTCCAAGATTTTAGGTTTCCCCTCCCAATTCCCCCCCCTAATAGCACCAGATCCGGTCGTGATTAATAATGAGAGCTCTGAGACACGATATCATTCTAAATATCAAGTTTCATTTAGATCCGACCACCCGCTCGTAAGTTAAAAATACCTCATTTTTTCTAATATTTCAAAATTACCCCCCCCCCCAACTACCCCAAAGAGAGTGGATCCCTTCCGGTGATGTCAATCATGTATCTAGGACTTGTGCCTATTTTTTTCATCAAGTTTCATCCCGATCCCTCCACTCTAAGTGTTTTCCAAGATTTTAGGTTTCCCCCTCCCAACTCCCCCCAACGTCACCAGATCCTGTCGGGACTTAACATATGAGCTCTGAGACACGATATCCTTTGAAATATCAAATTTCATTGAGATCAGATCACCTGTTCGTAAGTTAAAAATACCTCATTTTTTCTAATTTTTCAGAATTACCCCCCCCCCCAAACTACCCAAGAGAGCAGATCCGTTCCGGTTATGTCAATCATGTATGTAGGACTTGTGCTTATTTTCCCACCAAGTTACATCTCGATCCCTCCACTCTAAGTGTTTTCCAAGATTTTAGGTTTCCCCCTCCCAACCCCAGCCCCTCAATGTCACCAGATCCAGCCGGGATTTAAAATAAGAGCTCTGAGACAAGATATCCTTCCAAACATCAAATTTCATTAAGATTTAATCAAGCGTTCGTAAGTTAAAAATACTTCAATTTTTCTGTTTTTCCGAATTAACGGGCCCCACACTTCATCCCCAGATGGTCAAATCGGGAAAACGACTATTTCTAATTTAATCTGGTCCGGTCCCTGATAGGCCTGCCAAATTTGATCGTCCTAGCTTACCTGGAAGAGCCTAAAGTAGCAAAACCGGGACTGACAGACCGACAGAATTTGCGATTGCTATATGTCACTTGGTTAATATCAAGTGCCATAAAAACGAAACTTATCAAAAACCTAAGCTTATTGAAGTCAATTGAGTTCAATAAATTTTTTCTACTCTGTCACCAGCTAAGACACTCAAAATTTACCTACTATCTGAGTTTGTCGTATGCAAAAGTGTCTTTGTTTCATTTTTTTTTGTTTAATTCTTTATTAAATTTTTTTTAAACTGTCTTCAATTAAAAGACTCGGAGTTTACCAAGTGGTTATGTTTTTAGTCGTCAAAAGTGCTTTTATAAATTTTTTTTATACTCAGCCAGCAACTAAAACACAGAGTTATAGAACACCTGAGTTTATTGTAGTCAAAGTACTTTTATTAAATTTTTGATACTCAGTCAGCAACTGAGACACTCGGAATTTACCTACTACCTGAATTTTTTAATGCGAAAGTGCTTTTATTTCATGTTCTTAAAGTCACTAATTAAAAGTTAGAATTTACCAAGTAGCTGTGTTGTATGCAAAAGTGCATTTATTTAATTTTTTATACGCAGTCCCCAATTAAAAGACTCGGAGTTTACCAAGTAACTGAGTTTGTTGTAGTCAAAAGTTTTTTTTATATTTTTTGGTACTGAGTCAGCAGCTAGGACCGTCGGAATTAACCTAATAGCTGGCTTTGTTGTAATTTGTTGTCTCCAATTATATTACCAAGTAGCTGAGTTAGTTGTATGGAAAAGTGCATTTATTTAATTTTTCGATAATCAGTCCCCAATTAAAACTCTCGGAATTTACGAAGTAACTAAGTTTGTTGTAAACAAAAGTGCTTTTACTAATTTGATTGACTAGATAGACTCTAGTTCGGCATTGTGGAGTGACATGAGAGGGTAGCATAAGTGGAAGATGGTAACGTCGGCAATGAAGGGGGGAAATTAATGCCAGGTTTTTCTTCTCACTCAGTTGGACAATCTGTCTTAGCCTTTCTACAATTAGTCATAACTTGATGCCCATAACTATTCCATTTTAATTCAAAAACAATTTTGGTACTCGACCAGCAAACAAAACCTCATAATTTATCAACTACTTCAGATTATAGTAGTCAGGAGTGCTTTTATCAACTTTTTTATACTCAGTTAGCAACTAAGATACTTAGAATTTACCTAGTAGTTGAGTCTTTTATATGCAAAAGTGCTTTTATTTAATTTTTGACAGTCAATGTCCAATTAAAACACTCGGAATGGACCAAGTGGCTGAATTTGTTGTGCTTACCAGTGCTTTTATAAATTGGTTATACCCAGTCGGTAACTAAAACACTCGAAGTTTACCAGCTAGCTGAGTCTGTTGTAGTCCAAAATACTTTTATTAATCTTTCTGGTACTCCGCCAGCAGCGAAAACACTCAAAATTTATCAGCTTCCAGAGTTTATTGTAGTCAAGAGTTGTTTTATTAAATCACTAATACTCAGTCAGAACCTAAGTCACTCGGAATTTACTTACTAGCTGATTTTGTTGTATGCAAAAGTGTTTTTATTTAATTTTTGATTGTCGACAATAAAAGACTCAGAATTTACCAAGTAACTGAGTTTGTTCTACTCAAAGGTACTTTTATTAATCTTTTGTATATAGCCAGTAACTAAAACATTCAGAATTTACCAGCTAGCCAAGTTTGTTGTAGTCAAAAGTGCTTTTATTAATTTTTTCGTACTCAGCCAGCACCTAAAACAAACGGAATTTATCAACTACATGAGATTATTTGTGGTTACAAGTGATTAAGACACTCGGAATTTGCCTAATGGCTGAGTTTTTTGTGTGCAAAAGTGCCTTTTAATTTTTTAATTAAATTGCCTTTTAATTTAATTTTTTGCCTTTTAATTTAATTTTTTGCCTTTTAATTTGATTTTTTGATGCTCAGTCATCAATTAAAAGAAAATTAAAAGGAACTTACCAAGTAGCTGAGTTTGTTGTGCTTTAAAAGTGCTTTTATTATTTTCTTATACTCAGCCAGCAACTAAACCACTCGGAATTTATCAACTACCTAAGTTTATTGTATTAAAAAATGCGTTCATTAAATTTTTGATACTCAGCAATTGAGACATTCGAAATTTACCTATTAGCTGAGTTTGTTGCATGCGAAAGTGCTTTTATTTGATTTGTTATAGTCACCGACCAAAAGAGTCGGTATTTCCCAAGTAGCTGTGTTGTACGCAAAAGTGCATTTATTTAAGTTTTTTATTCTCAGTCACCAATTAAAAGACTCAAACAAAATCAAGTTTGTTGTGGCCAAAAGTGCTTTTATTATTTTTTTTGTACTCAGCTAGCAAGTAAAACACTTGAAATTTATCAACTACCTGAGTTTATTGTTGTCAAAGTATATTTATTAAATATTTGATACTCAGTCAGCAACTAACACAATTAAAATTCCCCTACTCGTGAGTTAATTTTTGCTGCTCAATCGCCAATTAACAGACTCGGAATTGACCATGTAGCTGAGCTTGTTATACTCAAAAGTGCTTTTATTAAATTTTTTATAGCAGCTAAGACAGTCAGGATTACCTACTAGCTGCGTTTGTTGTATGCAAAAGTAATTTCATTAAATTTCTGATACTCAGTCAGCTACTAATACACTCGGAATTTACCTACTAGCTAAGTTTGTTGCATGCAGATGTACTTTAATTTAATTTTCTTATACTCAGACATCATTTAAAAGACTCAATGTTTACCAAGTAGCTGAGTTTGTTGTACTTAAAAGCGCTTTTATTAATTTTTTTGATACGCAGTCGGTAACTAAAACCCTCGGAATTTACCATCTAGTTCAGTTTGTTGTAGTCAAAAGTGCTTTTATTAATTTTTTGGTACTAGGCAAGCAACTAAAACACTCAAAAGGTTTTGGAACTAAAAGGGTTTTTATTAAATTCTTGATACTCAGTCTGCAACTATAACATTTGGAATTTATCTACTAGCTGACTTTGTTGAAGTCAAAAGTGCTTTTATTAATTTTTGGTACCTGGCCAGCAACTAAAACACATGGAATTTATCAACTACTCGAGTTTACGAGAAACATGTTGTAAAATGTATCATCCTAAAATTCTTGACCAGGAAAAAAGCAGTGCTCTTAATCGAGAAGGTGTTAGACTAAAGACATTCAATGGAATGTGGTCAAAGAATTTCATCGATACCAAAGAACTCACAAAAGCTGGATTCTTCTTTACTGGCCACAGTGACCAGGTTCAGTGTGCTTTCTATGCAGGTGTGGTTGAAAACTGGGACGAGGGTGAGGTGCCTATAGATGAACATAGAAGACACTTTGAAACATGTCCTTTGGTTCAATGAGTTGATGTGGAAAACATTCCAGTGATACCTTCTGCTTTAAGTAGAGGTTATGACATTTGTGAACGATGTTTGACTGCATTCCAGTTTGTCAATAAAGAATTATGCCCCTCACTCTTCCCCCAGAATTCTCTCCAATCTAATTCTGTCAAAAAAAATTCTAAGCCCAAAGCCCCAAAATAATTTCAAATTGCAAAATAATTTTATGCCCCGTAAAAATTTAAAGTTAAAAAAAATGAAAGTCAAAAAGATTGTGGAGGGTAATGGAGCTTTTTAGGGGGACATGGGGTCCTGCATTGGAGTTTAGGTACACAAACTCATTCGCAAGCCTCGGTAACGGAAAACCGATGTGCTCAGGAACATTATATTACAAAACGAATACCTGGCCGATTGAAATCATTACAATTTTTGGAGATCGAAACAAGTTTCATAACTATCAAAAGAATATGTCTGTGTAGAAAGCATCTCAAATCACTGTGGTATGCATATTCTTGGAGTGATACCAAAGAAAGTGCCCAGAAACAAATCACTGATAGCATTTACCATATATCTAACTTTAATTGAACAATCGATTGCACAATTAAACTTGTTACGACGTAGAGATGCTTAAAACCAGATGTCTAGTGTCCCTGAAACAATACCCTGATTGCCAAGAATGTATTTATAAGAGCCTAATATCATCAAAGACTTGCCGGCTCAGTCAAGTAACGTGTCGTTCTTTTGCCATAGGATATAATGGGTCTCGCTGTCGATTCCTATATCAGACAAATATTCCATAAAACAATGAAAAACTGCCTAGAAGCTAAAAAAAAAAATGTGTCGTTGGAAAAGAAAACATGTCATCATCTATAACTGTAGTTAATAATAACGCCATTATGACTTCGGTTATATAGATGGGGTATTGGGGAATCGCCGTATAACCTTCTTCGTGATATTAAGCCACTAAGGAAGAAAAGAGTAGGGGGAGTGGCCGCCTGAACGTATTAATAAGATACTACTGCCGACCACAAAAATCGCAATAAAAAATCCTTTTACCGCTTTTTGAAGAAAAAAGAAACATGAACAACATATACAAAGTTGCATATTCTAGGGTCAGCGTAAAACAGGCAGATTTTTTTCTTGTTAATTCCCTTCTCATAGAACCTTCTGCATGATCTTCAAGCCATACAGTACCGATTCTTGATATCTCAAAATGGCCAAAAATTGTTTTCGTCTAAATGGCATCTAACTTTTACAGTAAATAGACTGGATGAAGGAGACCGTTGTAGCAACTACAACTTTTGGAAGGCAAACAAATCTGGTCACATTGATTTCTTAGTTTTTTTTTTTTTGTTTTTTTTTAAGACAACGGTATGCAACTCTTTTTTGAACCAACGATCTTGATGTGTGTACTAACGAACAGACATTTACAACAAAATAAAACGCGGATTACAAACCTTTTAATAAAATGGTGAATTAAGAGAGAATGTTCAAAGCATCAACTTCAAATTAATATGAAATAAAAATTTGCCTCTCCATTCGCCCTAGTTTCATAGTAAAAATATTATATAATAATTCTGGCACAAAGCCAGATCATCCGCTGATCATCCACTGGCACAAACCAGTGGATGATCGGATATTCTGACTGCATATTCAAATTTTACCAAAATCTTCATTTCAATCCAATGTTTTAGTTCTTAAGCAAAAAACAGAAGAAAAAATCTTAAGCTATCATTTAATTAATCAATAATAAAACTATACCGGTTTAAAAACAAACCATAATTATTTTAAAGAAGTTTATCAAAACAGGAATGAGCCACTTAAAACCTAACATGAGAAGAAATACCTCATATAATAATCCAAAAGAAGATGGATTGGTGAAAACAAAATTACTATGAATGAATTAATGAAACTAAAAACAAACATTTAAAATGAATCATCACATCAAACATACACACAAAAGATACTGCTATGGATTTAAATCGGAGATTCTCAAAAGGAACTGAGATTAAATGGCGATTAACGAATAAAAATTAAGAGTAAGTTTCAGAGCATATTTTAGTTTTGAAAATAATTTGCCACTGCGTTTTTACAGTTATGATTTACATTTTACTGTAATAAATTTTTATTTTACTTAAACTATTTATATTACAAACAGAAAAAGAAGGAGAAAGAACTTGTAAAAATTGTAGGGATGGGACTCGGGCTTTAAAAAGGATACTAGCATATCAAATGCAATCTAGTTTTTAATCGGATTATCACTTAAGCCCGTTTCAGAGACCGAAGTGGACTCTAAAAGTAGCCCTTGAAATTACCAGATTTCAAACGATATAATCTCGCAGGCGGGCCATCTTTAATAACTAATCCTGAGTAATTCACTGCAACGGGATTATTTTCAGAACTATCCTAATCTGATTATTTCATCCTTAATACCACTTGCCTCTCGGTTGCCTTTTTAAAGCAGTCAAAGCAAACGCACTGTCTTGAGAAGTACGTCTACATTGCATTAAAAGTACTAATGATAGTAAATTTTCGACAAAATATTCTTTGTCGTAGGTAAATCTACCAGAAAGACAATCACCATGACTCAGAAAAATAAGTAACAAAATGGAAAAAAAAAACTCTAGAGATTAAACAAAAGACACTAGAATATTGCAAATTGACGAAAAATAAGTAAACAGCATATATATCAACGTCCTGCGATTGAACATTAGGTTGGCCCTCCAAAATCGAACAAGAGATAGGAGCTCATATGGCACTTGTGACGATGCAATAAGAGCTAAGAGCCAAAAGATGATATGGTACGAGCTCTAGCAAAATAATATGAATCAATAGATTGATTTAAAAGGAAAATAAGAGGCTTAATGTCGGTCAGGAATTAAAATAAGAGCTCTGAGTCACGATGTCCTTCTAAATATCAAAATTCATTAAGATTCGATCACCCACTCGTATGTTATAAATATCTAATTTATTCTGATTTTTCCTCTCCCTTTAGCCCCCCAGATGGTCGAATCTGGGAAAACGACTTTATCAAGTCAATTTGTGCAGCTCCCTGACACGGCTATCAATTTTCATCGTCCTAGCACGTCCAGAAGCACCAAACTCGACAAATCACTGAACCCCTCCCCCCAACTCCCCCAAAGAGAGCGAATCCAGTACGGTTCCGTCAATCACATATCAAGGACATTTGCTTATTCTATCCACCAAGCTTCATCCCGATTCCTCCACTCCAAGTGTTTTCCAAGATTTCCCCCTCCAACTCCCCCCAATGTCAAAAGATCATGTCGGGATTTAAAATAGGAGCTCTTATTTTTCCCACCAAGTTTCATTCCGGTCCCTCAACTCTAAGTGTTTTCCAAGTTTTAGGTTTACCCTCCCCAAACTCCCCCCAATTTCACCAGATCCGGTCGGGACTTAAAATAAGAGCTCTGAGACACGATATCCTTCTAAATATCAAATTTCATTGAGATCCGATCACCCGTTCGTAAGTTAAAAATACCTCTTTTTTTCTAATTTTTCAGAAGTAACCCCCCCGCCCCAACTGACCCAAAGAGAGCGGATCCGTTCCGGTTATGTCAATCATGTATCTAGGAATTTTGCTTATTTTTACTACCAAGTTTCATCCCGATCCCTCCACTTTAAGTGTTTTCTAAGATTTTAGGTTTCCCCCTCCCAACCCCCCCCCCCCCCCATATCACCAGATCTGGTCGGGATTTAAAAAACAGCTCTGAGACACGATATCCTTCCAAACATCAAATTTGATTAAGATCTGATCAACCGTTCGTAAGTTAAAAATACTTCCATTTTTCAACTTTTTTCCGAATTAACGGGCCCCCCACTCCCCCCCCCCCAGATGGGGGGGGGAATCGGGAAAACGATTATTTCTAATTTAATCTGATCTGGTCCCTGATACGCCTGCCAAATTTCATCGTCCTAGATTACCTGGAAGTGCCTAAAGTAGCAAAACCGGGACCGACATACCGACAGAATTTGCGATTGCTATATGTCACTTGGTACCAAGTGCCATAGAAATATCATGTAGATTTTTAATATTTAATGACATGCAGTTTTGGTATTTTATTTGTGGGGTTTTCCGCATGTTTTCAAAATTATTCAAATGTTCTTAGGCTAATATGTTTTGATGAGCATTATTGATGGTTTTGACAATTTCTCAATCAGCCTAAAAGAAGCATATTCTTTTAACATACATGCTAGTGGACATTTTTTTTAGAATTTAGGGTACCACTAACAAAGGCAGCTCTTTACTTACACTTGATTGCCATTTCGGGCTTGAAAATTTTTGTACCCATCTTTAGTCGTTAGTTGTTTTTATTCTTCTTTTTTTTATAACCATGGCAAAAATTGATCAGCCATCTTTGAATGGAATAATTTAAAAAAAGCAATTTTTTCAACTGAAAGTAAGAGCAACATTAAAACTTAAAATAAATAGAAATTATTATGTATATGAGGGGAGGGGGGTGCCCCTCCTCAATGCCTCACTCTTCACGCTAAAGTTTTTTAGTGCGTTTAAAAGAGCTCCTTATTCTTATAATTAAACGACCTTGTGTTTCAGGAGTAATTCTTAAAGAATTGGGACAAAATTCAAACTTCAGCATAAAGAACAAGACGTTGAGGGGGCGAAACGCCTTCACACATATAATAATTTATTTTCGTTTTAGGTTTTAAATTGGCTCCTTACTTTCAGTTGAAAAAACTTGTTTTTTTTATATTTAATTTCTGATCATTAAAATCTGGCCTCGCAATCAGGGAAAAAACCCTCTACCCCATGGATATATCCTCTAGATAATTCAATTAAGGTAAAATTTACCCCGAATAAATATCCTTAAAGTCTCCAGGCGTAAAATCAAGTCGACAAAGAGAATGCAAGACATAAGAAGAATTTCGTATATGAATTCTGGCAAATTACCCCCCAGTATAAAATTTCCACTGAAAAATTAACCCCCTGGAAACTTCCCTCCCCATGAAAAATTCTCCCCGTGGAAAATCTCCCCAGCAGAAAAAAATACGTAAACAATGTGCAACTTTTATTATTTAAAGACCTTTCCCTAGGGCCTGGGGGGGGTTTATCTCCAAAGATATAGCTGTTCGGCCTTTCAAATACGCTGAACAAAATGGCCATCTCAAAATTTTGATCGGACTATTTTGTGGGAAAAGGGTGTGGGAGGGGACCTAGTTGCTCTCCAGTCTTTTTGGTCACTTAAAAAGGGATATAGTACTTTAAATTTCCGATTTAATGAGCCTCTCCTGATATTCCAGGACCATTGGGTATTGGCAAAACATACAAAATTAAACTTTTTTTTTCAGATAGGAGCTGGAAACCTATTCAGTACCGTTCTCTGATTCGCTGAATCTGGTCGTGTGAATTCCATTAGGATCCTATGACTTTTAAAGGTTGTTTCTTCTTTTTCGCGAAAATCAGGCAAATTTTCTCAGGCTCGCAGACTTTGATGGGTAAGACTAAAATTAATTAAACTTATATATTTAGAATGAACAAAATAAGTGGATTATTATGATATATCTATTGGTATGAATATACCGTTTTTTAGAGTTTCGGTTATTATTGAGCCGGGTCGCTCCTTATTTACAATTCGTTACCACGAACTGTTTGAAAGGCTTCTTTAACGACAGAGAAAAATTATTCTTCGTTGATCAAACGAGTTCCCTGATAGATGTTTAAAGCGATTTATTAAAAAAAACTTTTCCGGAACAGTGCACCATATCGGAGTTTAGGGGGGGGGGGTTCGTCCCAGACGGTAATCTACTCGGTCATACTCACATTGTATACACCTTTGCTCCAACCCAATCGCCTAGCATAGTAGTCGGCGGTAGTTTTAAGTAAACCAAGGCATGGTATTGACTATTGGTATATATATATTATATATGTATATATGTATATTATATACGTATATATGGTATATATATATAGGTATATATATATATATATATATATATATATATATATATGTATATTATATAGGTATATATGTATTGACATATATATATATATATATATATATATATATATATATATATATATATATATATATATATATATATATATATCTTGGCCCCTCTTTCTCCTCCTATGAACTTTGTCCAACTCATACAAAAGTAACAATACTGCATACAAACAAGAGCTAAGAGCTCTTATAGCACTTGTGACGAGATGGGAAGAGCCAAGAGCTCATATGGCATGAGCTCTAGCAAAATTCTAAGAATCGATAGATTGATTTAAAAGGAAAATCAGAGGCTTAATGCCGGTCAGGATTTAAAATAAGAGCTCTGAGACACATGGTCCTTCTAAATATCAAATTCATTAAGATCCGATCACCCACTCGCAAGGTAAAAATACCATTTTTTCTATTTTTTTCCTTCTAAAGACATTATTTCTTTCTAAATATCAAATTTCATTAAGATTGGATCACCGGTTCTTAAGTGAAAAATACCGCAATTTTTCTAATTTTTCCAAATTGACAACCCCCAGCTCCACCAAAGAGAACGGATCCGTTCCAATTATGTCAATTTTGTATCTATAACTTGTGCTTATTCTTCCCATCAAGTTTCATCCCGATCTCTCCGCTCTAAGCGTTTTCCAAGATTTCCGGTTTCCAAGACTTCTGGTCCCCCCCAACCCTCTATGCCCCAGGATCCAATTAGAATTAAAGATTCTTCAATTCCAGATTCTCCTATATATAAAGTTTCGTTAAGATCCGATCACCCATTCGTAAGATACCTTGATTTTCACGTTTTCCAAGAATTCTGGTTTCCCCCTTCCAACTCCCCCCAATGTCACCGGATCTGGTCGGGATTTAAAATGAAAGTTCTAAATCACAAGATCTTTCTAAATATCAAATTTCACTAAGATCTGATTACCCGTTCGTAAGTTACAAATACCTCATTTTTTCTAATTTTTCTGAATTACTCCCCCGCCCAACTCCACCAAATAGAGCGGATCTGGTCCGGTTGTGTCAGTCACGTATCTTGGACTTGTTTTTATTCTTCCCACCAAGTTTCATCCTGATATCTCCGCTTTAAGTGTTTTCCAAGATTTCCGGTCCCCCCTCCCCCAATGACACTGGATCCAGTCAGGATTTAAAATAAGAGATCCGATTTACGAGATCCTTCTAAATATGAAATTTCATTAAGATCCGATTACTCCTTTGTAAGTTAAAAATACCTAATTTTTTCTAATTTTTTTAATTAACCCTCCCACCCTACTTCCCCCAAAGAGAGCGGATCCTTTCCAGTTATGTCAATCACGTATCTAGGACTTATGCTTATTTTTCCCACCGAGTTTCATCCCGATCCCTCCACTATAGGCGTTTTCCAAGATTTTAGGTCCCTCTCCCCATGTCACCAGATCTGGTCGGGATTTCAAATGAGAGCTCTGAGATATGATATCCTTCCAAACATCAAATTTCATTAAGATCCGATCGCTCCTTCGAAAGTTAAAAATACCTCATTTTTTCTAATTTTTCAGAATTAATCCTCCCCCAACTTCCCAAAAGAGGGCAGATCCGTTCCGGTTAAGTCAATCACGTATCTAGGTCTTGTGATTATTTTTCTCACCAAGTTTCATCCCGATCCCACCACTCTAATCCTTCCCCTATTAACCCTTCCCCCCAACTCCCCCAAATAGAGCGAATCCGTTCCGGTTATGTCAATCACATATCTAGAACTTCTGCTTATTTTCCCACCAAGTTTCATCCCGATCCCTCCACTCTAAGCGTTTTCCAAGATTTTAGGTTCCCTCCTCCAACTCCCCCCAAAGTCACCAGGTCCGGTCGGGATTTAAAATAAGAGCTCTGAGACAATATATCCTTCCAAACATCAAATTTCATAAAGATCCGATCACTCCTTCGCAAGTTAAAAATACCTCATTTTTTCTAATTTTTCAGAATTAACACACATCCCCCCCCCCAACTTCCACAAACAGAGCAGATCTGTTCCGATTATGTCAATAACGTACCTAGGACTTCTGCTTATTTTTCCCACCAATTTTCATCCCGACCTCCACTCTAAGCGTTTTCCAAGATTTTAGATTCCCCCCTCCAACCCCCCCCCCAATGTCACCGGATCTGGTGGGGATTCGAAATAAGAGCTCTGAGACACGATATCCTTCCAAACATCAAATTTCATTAAGATCCCATCACCCGTTCGTAAGTTAAAAATACTTCATTTTTTCTATTTTTTCCGAATTAACCAACCCCCACTCCCCCCCTCCCAGATGGTCAAATCGGGAAAGCAACTATTTCTGAGTCGCCTTCTCGGGAAAGCGACTGGTCCGGTCCCTGATACGCCTGCCAAGTTTCATCGTCCTAGCTTGCCTGGAAGTGCCTGAAGTAGCAAAACCAGGACAGACAGATAGACAGACCGACAGAATTTGCGATCGCTATACGTCACTTGGTTAATACCAAGTGCCATAAAAATACTTAATCGAAAATGACAAGCTTCTGGGGGAAGGGGGAAGTCTAAATTCACTCATTATAATTTCTATCAGTTTTAAGTTTGAACTTATTTTCCACCGTCATTTATCTTCCCTCTAAATTTAATTTCTTTATGCATAGTATTCTTTTTTTGTTTTCAAGTTTAAATTCATTCTTTAATTTTCAGCTAATTAAAATAGGAGCAAGTCGATGCGGAGGAGGGCATTGAAACATCGCCACGCTGGATTTTTGTCCACCAATACTTTACTATAAAACAAAAAGATGAAGAAAGCCTTGGTTTGTTTTTCCTATCAAAATTTCTGTCAATTTCGGAAGGCAATTTTAAAAGCCTTTCACCCTTTTTTGATAGGATAATACCATCCAATTTTTTCTTTAACAAAATCTGAGCTACTTTTGCAATAAACGCACTATTAAATTACAATTGAATGAAGGTTTCTATTGAGTGGCATAGAAAAGTAGATAGCGAGGGAAGGCCAGTCTCTACATCAGAATGTCATACTTTCGCGATTTAATCCATAATTCAATATTATCAAGGAGGCACACTCGTGCCTCTTTAAAGAGGCGAACCACGACAATGTTAAGCGATCTTCGGTTCCAGTGATCGCAAAGGGATGGGGAGGGATGCATTTCGTAGCCCGAGCTCCAACTAAGAAACTTGCCAAATTTCAACCCCCTCGGACTTTTCCTTCATGGGGAAAATCTGGCCAAAAGTTTCGACCCCCCAGCCCCAACCCGCCTTTAACGTTGTCCGATCGGGCTGAAATTCACAAGTTAAGGTCCCCTAGGGCCCACGAGCTTATCCGCGAAGTTTCAGCTCGATCCGATAACTCCTTCCCTGTTTTCCAGAAACCACGCATAGCCACTTAATCTTCATGTTCTCCTTTTGTTTTGTTTTTCGCCACGCCTACAGGTCACAGCCGACATCGGATCTGGGTGTACGAAGACTCATTCAACTCGGAATTCTCCGAGTAATTTTCCTGGAAAGTTTCGTCGGAAAATCTTAACCCCCCGATTTTCTAGCTTAGAAAAACCCCATTTCCCCATTAGAGTCCATGTTAAGTTTTTTGTTGTTAAAAGTTACGAATTTCAACATTCAAGTACATCAAAATGATCAACTCGACACGGTGAGACTGACTGAAAGCTTCAAAAAATTCTGTCTTAATCCGTAAAATTTTTATTTGAGAAAAATGACAGAAACCCTTTTTTTTCTGCCACGCCTACAGGTCACAGCCGACATCGGATCTGGGTGTACGAAGACTCATTCGACGCGGAATTCTCCGAGTAATTTTCCTAGAAAGTTTCGTCGGAAAATCTTAACCCCCCGTTTTTTCTAGCTTAGAAAAACCCATTTCCCCATAAGAGCCCATGTTAATTTTTGAAATTCTTAAAAGTTATTTAAAAGTTATATTTATACACATGCAGGTATTTCGACTTCAAACATGCCCGGTTAGCTCAGTCGGTAGAGCGTGGGACTTTTAATCCTAAGGTCAAGGGTTCAACCCCCCGATTTTCTAGCTTAGAAAAACCCCATTTCCCCATTAGAGTCCATGTTAAGTTTTTTGTTGTTAAAAGTTACGAATTTCAACATTCAAGTACATCAAAATGATCAACTCGACACGGTGAGACTGACTGAAAGCTTCAAAAAATTCTGTCTTAATCCGTAAAATTTTTATTTGAGAAAAATGACAGAAACCCTTTTTTTTCTGCCACGCCTACAGGTCACAGCCGACATCGGATCTGGGTGTACGAAGACTCATTCGACGCGGAATTCTCCGAGTAATTTTCCTAGAAAGTTTCGTCGGAAAATCTTAACCCCCCGTTTTTTCTAGCTTAGAAAAACCCATTTCCCCATAAGAGCCCATGTTAATTTTTGAAATTCTTAAAAGTTATTTAAAAGTTATATTTATACACATGCAGGTATTTCGACTTCAAACATGCCCGGTTAGCTCAGTCGGTAGAGCGTGGGACTTTTAATCCTAAGGTCAAGGGTTCAAGTCCCTTATCGGGCGTTTTTTTTTTTCACAAAATATGAAAAAAACTTCGTTTTCTTAAAGAGTTAAAGAGGCTGCGTCCCAAAGTCGAACCTTAAAACGTACAGGAATTAGGAGAGGCAGTCCTAATTCCTGTACGAGGAGTACAGGAATTATTAAATTACATCCACCATGGATTGTAGGAAAACGTACAGAAATAATATGAAAAAAACTTCGTTTTCTTAAAGAGTTAAAGAGGCTGCGTCCCAAAGTCGAGCCTTAAAACGTACAGGAATTAGGAGATGCAGTTGGGGGGCTGCCGCCCCCCAAACCTTCCGCTTTTAAAGACTCTTTTGTACAGGTTTTTTGTTTTGTTAATTAGAAGAGGGCCTTTCCAAAGCCAAAAGCGGGGGGTTAGGGGGCGGCAGCCCCCCACAACAAAAAACCTGTACATAATAGTCTGTAAAAGCGGGGGGTTTGGGGGGCGGCAGCCCCCCCAGCTGCCTCTCCTAATTCCTGTACGTTTTAAGGTTCGACTTTGGGACGCAGCCTCTTTAACTCTTTAAGAAAACGAAGTTTTTTTCATATTATTACTAAATAAGTCGATACTCCTTTCTACTGTTTTGACGAATTACTTCCCCACCTGAATAAAAATTCCGACAAACATACCTTGTCTGCCTACATGGTACCGGTAATTCGGGGCGAAGAATTTTGCGAGATTAAATTAATCTATATGCAATCCATACCATCTCAACAAGCTAAATCGGAGGTCGATTCTATTTATTATAAAATTTTGGCTTATTTAACCTATTTAGAGGGAAGGATGTTTTTATAAGTAGCCCATTGTATATTCTTTTTTCTATACAAAATTAAAATGAAAATTAGAATGAAATTTGAAAATTAGAATTATAAAAATTGGTAATGCCATCTCTTAAATTCTAAATGAAACTTTGATTGTGCAAACGCTGCTCATTTTCATGCAAACAAAAAAATTTTTAATCAAATTTTAGTTCCGTTACTTAAGGACTCATTAAATAGTGCGGCAGTGCAGTACTTTCAGTAACTTATTTGTGAAAATCTATAATCTTTTATAGCCGGTTTTAAAGTGAAAAATAACAGAGCAAGTACGTAGTAGTGGAGAAGAGGCTTTGGAGGCTCCTCCCATGAAATCTCGGGATTATTATTATTTTTAAAATACACTCAAATAGTTTCTGCGCTATTCACCTTCCAGTTTGTGGCATCTTTACGATCTTGCCGACACCCCCCATGACCCCAGAATTTGTTCTTATACGTATGCACCAGTAGCAGAAGCCCTACTTACTTTTTCCAATTCATCTTCGCTAACGTCAATAATTTCTCCGGTTGTAGACTTCACTTTCCTTTTTCCATCCGACAGAGTCAGTTGCTGACTTTCAACATCGGACGGCTTTAGAAGGGTAACTAAAGAATAACCACTGTTGTGTGGAAGCCATACTTTCTCTTCATTTAACCATGATCTCTCCCGGGATAATTCATCGTCAGATTTTGGCTGCAACAAAAAACAATTTGGTGTTAATCTTATATTTCGCTCCCAATTTTTAAGAGATTCAATACTCTATTGATTTAGGCGTCATAAAGACTTTTAGACTACAAACTTAAAGCACAAGCACTATTCTGCAACAACATTCAAGTAAATTGCATCTAACCAGCCCCCTTGTATGGTTCCTAAAGGGATATCGATTTGTCGTAATACTGGGAAGCTCTAGGTACTAGGAAACTCCGCGTGTATCACTCTAAAAGAAATTTTGTACCTACCCAGGCACGTTCGCAGGAATTTTTTTCGGGGGGCCCAAAACCTTCGAAACAGCAGATATAAAGTAGCATTTTTTTGTAGTAACTAAATAAATGCAAAAAGCACGTATATCGGAAAATACAGATTAACTTTAATCTGTAGTATTGTAGCGGATGGGGGGAAGGAGACTGAAGCCTCAAAAGTACGTTTATGCTCAGGTTATGTTCATAGCGATTTAGTACCAGTGATTAACCTATTATATCCCACTGAAAGAGAAATTTTAGGGTTAAAAATACAATATGGGTGCTGTGGGGGGTAGTTCTTCTATTACGAAAACGTCGATTTTAATGAAAAATGATAGTTTCCAAAATTGATCGATTAAAAGCTGTACTTTATCTTGAAAAGGGGGGGATAAACAACTAATATCAAGGATAATTCTATTTTGCTGTGGAAAGCAAACTCTCTTTACAAAAAGAAAATAACAAATGCAATCGCTAATTACTTCAAAGAGGGTAAAAAGATAGAAGTTAGACAAAAAATGGGTTAATAAATGGGCAGTGACTTGACCGGATAATTTTCATGCTGTAAAATCCCAAAAAAAGGCATCACACATGTATCTAAATTCTTAATAAATGTCCTACTTTTGCCAGAAATTCTAAGAAACCATAGGAAAATTAAACATTTTACAAAATTTCGGGGGAGGGGGCGGGCCCTAAGCCCCCCCTCCCTGCGTACGTACCAGTACCTACCATTCGAACTTTTAAGGGTGAAGCACAGCTAGACATACCATCTCCAAGGAGACAAGTATCCTAGCCAAGTAGCTATTTAAGATCCTTCACTATACTCGACAAGACAGACCTTTCCATATGGTTCGAACAAAGGTAGCGCTCTTGTGTCAATAATAGCGGGTTCCAAAAGAAAACTTTAAAATATGCGTTAACGACCAACAAATTCACCATTTATACTATTTCAGCAAGTCCAATAATCTTCGTTAGTATACCAAAATCACGACAAGGTTCACTGTAGGTTTGATGCCTGGGTTTTCAACGTAATCTAAGTCTCCAGAAATTCAAGAAAAAGTTTAAACTCCAGAGAGGGGGGGAAGGCCCTGAGGCTTCCTGTGTGAATCCACAGGATTTGACTTAATCTGGAACACTGAAATAATTTTGTAATAATAAAAGGATGAATGTTCAAAGGAGCTACATCTTAAATATCTGGCTAGATTCCTAACACGAAAACCATCAATTATGGAGAAGCAACTGAAATTCCTTGAGTATAAAACAAAACTTCATTACATATCAAGGTAAAACAATCAATTTTTTGACAGAGCTTAAATCATTTAACATTCTCTTTTGAAGGTCTTATCTTCATTTGATGAAATAATATATAATAAACCCCTACGACGGCTCTACTCAGCACTTTTATGACATCTTAAAAGGATGTTATCGTCATCTGCATTATGCTCAGGTCATTTATGGTTGTTCATTACTGAGAAATGAGAAATTTGTTTCTTTACCTTTTTTATTTCAAATATCCGGGTTCAAAACAGTAATGAATCCATGATAGCAGAGACACTGATTAGAAGATAAAACATATTAAAAACAAAAATCCGAAACAAGGCACTGGTCTTCTCAAAGGCCTTATGGCTTGTAACGGAGAATGAAGATACATACATCATGATATTAAAACGTTAGGTCACAAACCATACATGTATTTAAGAGACAGGTGGACAGAGGAGGGGCGAAAAGTTTTCAGCGATTAAAAAAAAAATTTTATTCGCTTACGAAAAACTAGACTGGCTCCAATGGAAGTCAAACAATTATAACAGTAAAAGAGAAATAACTTATGATAATAAGAAACAGTCATATCAAACCAAAATATTTTTAAGTCTTTTATTTGCGCCAAATGAGCAGCACTCGCAACCTGAATCACAAACGGTATTCCATAGAAGACGACACGCAACTTGAGGATTAAAATCGGATAAATGTATTTTTCAACAGAGCTTTAAATATTTTGAGAGCTAGGGACAAAGTAATTCGACCGATCAGACACAAAAGATGAAGTATATCTAAGGGGAGAGATCGTCGTGGAGCTGAAGAAAAGTGAAAGATGCACAGGAAAGAATATATAATTTTTCAAGATTTTGTTGCTGAGCGATTTGTTTCCTGGATTAGGTTTATAGCTCAAATACAGGTGTTACATAGAGGTTTAAGAAAAGAAGGAATTTAGAAAACCATATATCTGGACAATGCGAAAGGTTACGACTGAAAAAACTGCTGATATTGTAATCAGTTTTCTGTAGTCTTACAAACATAGGGAAATATCACCAGTTGATTTATTTGCATTAGTTTTATTGATGTTAGATACTCTATGAAGTAAGAATTTTTGTTCGTTTTAAGTTTTGACTTCGCTGTTTACTTCCCTCGGAAAAACTTATTTTTTTTATAATAATCCATGCTCGTTCTTGATAAAATTTAGTTTAGAAAGAACACTGCTACGACCTCTTTTATTTATACGGAATAATTTAAGTCTTAAGGTTGGTCCTTCGTTTTTATTGAAAACTTATTTTTTTATATAATTTTTAATCACCTCCAATCTAGGGGATATAAGACACCACAACCCTTATTAAGGAGCTGAACTAAGAAGCCGTACAAGAATTGAAGGAAAAAATAAGTTAAGAGTGAAAAAAAAAATCAAAACATAGCATCGTTTCTTTTCTTTTCGTAAAAAAAAAAAAGAAAAGAAAAAGATATTTTATTCTTTGTTTAAAAAGAAACTGAATTTAGCAGCACTTAAGAAACTAGCTCCAGGCGAGTAGCTACGACTCAAAAGGTTAACTGAGTGGACAGGTTTGTGTATATACTTGCGGAAAATTTTACTAGTTCAGCAGAAATGTGCCTTTAGGCTTAGGAATTTATTTGACCTGTCCCTAAACAAAAAGCCACTCATTATGGAAATTTCAAAAAAGGTCCTTTCTTGTGTTGGTACGATCTATGGTATTATAAATTAAGTTTGTTTCCATTCCAAAAATATTGAGAAGAATTACCTGAGTTTCCCTAGAGAACTGTTTTCATTTGTGTTTCTTCCTCTTTTGATGTACAGTCTTACGCATGGATAGTATTACGGTGGAATTGTCAAGTGAATAATTTGATTAAGTAAGTAGCCTATAGCAGTAAGAAATCCTTTTAATATGCAACTTTGAGCGGTTCCAGAACCACATGCCTACAATTCTCCAACCATTAAGTGGCAAGGGGTTGGGTTCAGGGGCGTAATTTGCTCAGGGACAGATGGAAAAACTTCCCCTCCCAAACTCAGTTTCCTCCAGGCCCTTGTTCACCCCCTCTTCCTAGCTGAAATTCAGTTTCTTCAAAAAAGTTGTCAAAATTAAGATAAGCCTGCATAATTCAAGCATCCACTGAAACAGTTCATTTTTCCTTTGTACATCTTTACCTTTTTTATTACTATACAGCTCGTTTTTCACTTTTCTCTGTCATATTCACTTGATTTAAGAAAATTGGCTTCAACGTTGACCCCCCCCCCAAGGAATTTGACAAAATTACGCCACTCGTTGGGGTATGAATTCAGTAATATACTGAGCATGTCGTTGCAAACCATTTACTGTATGACCTCTATTCCGTTTTGAATCAAAATGCTTGACCGAATACCTTCCTGGGACACGCGTCAAAAAATGAGTGCATCACATTTACAAAGACAGTGAAATTACCTGAAAATGATCGTATAGAAGGGAAAAAACCATGATTGAAAAAAAACAAGCAGGAATCGAACGCAAGCCACTCTAACTCGAAGTAGAACGCTGTACCAACAGAGCCGCGCCTCTAATAATCTAATTTGATATATTAGTACTTTGGAAGGGGTAACTGCCCCTTCCAGAACCAAATTTGCCCCCCAGACCTACATTTTGCCCTCTATTCTCCCAAAATTTAGATTCTGCAAAAATCTTGTCAAAACTAAGATAAGTCTACATAATTCAAGCATCCAGAGATACAGGTCGGTTTTCTTTATTATATCTTTGCCTCTATGGTAACATATGGCTCATTTCTCAGTTTTCACTATCATTTTCACTTGATTTGGAAAAACTGGCTCCAACTTTGCCCCCCCCCATGATTTGGACAAAACTACGTCGCTAGACGTAGATGAACAACATTTTTTATATGAGCTATTAGAAATCTGTAAAGACACCTGCGATACAAAAAAATACGCTCAAAACGATACTCGTGATACAAATATATCCGAAACCGAGTTTTTTTTTAACTGAAAGCAATGAGCGACATTTAAACTTAAAACGAACAGAAATTACTTCGTATATGAAAGGGGCTTCTTTCTCACCAACGCCCCGCTCTTTACGCTAAGGTTTGACTCTTTCTCTCAACTCTTCTTTTTAAAACACTAAAAAACTTTAGCGTAAAGAGCGGGGCGTTGGTGAGAAAGAAGCTCCTTTCATATACGAAGTAATTTCTGTTCGTTTTAAGTTTAAATGTCGCTCTCTACTTTCAGTCAAAAAAAACTTGTTTTTTTTTATTTAATTTCTGAACGTTTTTGAATCAATGCATGATTTGGTTTTGCCTCTCCGCAGAGGAATAATTAAAACGAAATTTGCATACTTATTTTTGTTTGGCTAAATGGCTTTCTCATAATTTTGATCGAATGATTTTGAGAAAAAATAGCGGGGGAGGAAGCCTAGTTGCCCTCCGATTTTTTGGTTAATTAAAAAGGCAACTAGAACTTTTAATTTTATACGAATCTTTTTATTCGTAAAAGATATACGTAACTTATAAATTAGCTTACGTAAAGAAGTTTTGTATTCTCATGTTTTTATTATATATATGAGGGGGTTCACCCCCTCGTCAGTGCCGCGCTCTTCACACTAAAGCTTAAATTTTGTCGAATTCATTAAGAATGACCCCTGAATCACAAAAGCCGTAGAATAAATAGTTGAAATTACTAAAAATACTTTAGCGTAAAGAGCAGGGTATTAGGAGGAGGTGAGCCCCTAATATGGGTAATAATTTCTGTTCGTTTTAAATTTTAATTCTGCTCCTTACTTCCAGCTGAAAAAAAACTTTTTACATATTTATTTTTTCATTGTTTTTTTTTTATAATGCTAGTAAATCCTGCGCTCCCTTCATGGAAATTTTCTTCCACCATGACAAATTCCTCGATGGAAAGTTCCCCAAGCCTATCCCCCTCTTCTCAATCCCTCCCCCAACCAAAAATACAACCATTACTATATGTAAGCACTGGTCAAAGTTTGTAACTTGTAGCCCCTCCCACTGGGACTGTGGGGAAGTAAGTCGTCCCCAAAGACATAGTTATAAGGTTTTTCGACTACGCTGAATAAAATGGCTATCTCAGAATTTTGATCCGTTGACTTTGGGAAAATAATTAGCGTGGGAGGGGGCCTAGGTGCCCTCCAATTTTTTGGTCACTTAAAAAGGGCACTAGAACTTTTCACTTCCGTTAGAATGAGCCCTCTCGCAACATTCTAGGACAACTGGGTCGATACGATCACCCCTGGGAAAAAAAAAACAAACAAACAAACAAACAAATAAACACGCATCCCTGATCTGCCTTCTGGCAAAAAATACAAAATTCCACATTTTTGTAGATAGGAGCTTGAAACTTCTACAGTAGTGTTCTCTGATACGCTGAATCTGACGGTGTGATTTTCGTTAAGATTCTATGACTATTAGGGAGTGTTTCCTCCTGTTTTCTAAAATAACGCAAATTTTCTCAGGCTCGTAACTTTTGATAGGTAAAACTAAACTTGATGAAACTTATATATTTAAAATCAGCATTAAAATTCGATTCTTTTGATGTAGCTACTGATATCAAAATTCCACTTTTTAGAGTTTTGGTTTCTATTGAGCCGGGTCGCTCCTTACTACAGTTCGTTACCACGAACTGCTTGATTGGATGACTTTGGGAGAGAGGTCTTTTAGGATTGGAGGCTAGTTGCCCTCCGTTCTTTTCGGTCACTTAAAAAGGGCACTAGCAAATTTAATTTCCGTTCGAATGAGCTATTATACATCCCTCTATGATGTTCTGGTCACCCCCTAGCCCTGCTAGAAAAAAAGAAGAAAAAAGAAAAAAAGGTAGACAGATCAGTGCTACCATTGCAAAAGTCATTTTCCTTGTTGTTCAAGGAAGGGGTTGTAATTTCCCATAGCTAGGTTTTCGACTGTGTTGATTCCAATGGTAGACTTTTCATTTTGATCTGACGCCATTTTTGAGATGTTTCAGACTCTTTTTTTTCGAAATCACCATAAATTTATTTTCGCAAAAAAAAAATGTCAGATGGCGATTTTTTTTCACAAGGTAGTTTTTTTTCTAAACACATTTTTTAACTGTTGGTTACTATGGGCTGTGGTTTGCTCTTAACTAGATTACAGCTACCACTGCAACCATGATATGCGTTCACGGTGGATTCACAAGGGTTTATGTTATTTGGCGTAAGTTTTACAACAGGGCGAGAAAACAGGAAATCAGTTGTGGCACCAGTAAGCAACGACAGGTTACTTTATAAATGAGGCTTTTTCATGTCTGCAATACATGAAATGGAACAGCGGGAAATTCAAACATTAAATTTCAAATTACTTCTTAAAGGACTAAAAGAAGAAAAACAAGAATTCTGGAAAACTTATACATTTCCATCAATCTTAACAACCTAAGGAAATGCTAAACAATCCAACGCCTTCTGAATTTACATGGCTGACAAGAGACCGTTTCCCCTGTTGAAGAAAAGTTATTCTAGATTTCATGAAAACCCGATCAACGTCATACCTGATATTTAAAAATTTCCATAACCTATTCTTTCTGTGATATGTCTGACAGCATCGATTCTGATTGCGCATAAATTTTATTTTTTTACAAATGCCGACTTTGTGCTTTAGCATGCTACTCCTGCATTGTTTCATTAAAACCGTTTAATTTTTTAGCTACTTTTTTTCTAACAGCACCAGACTTAATGACTAAAGCTATTCATCTTTCTCTGAAAGAAATACCGGTGCATTTGACGCTATTTTTTAGTTCTTAGTCTCAAGGAGATTGATATAATAGTCTTTCCACTTAGAAAGGTTAATCAATTCTATTAAAATGTCTACTGAAATTGAGCAACTATACATAATCAAAAAATAAGTCAGTCAAAATAAATCAGTGTCAAAAATCAGTTTTGACAATTGTCAAAAGGAAGAGTATCAAAAGGTGACAAGACCTTAAATGGAGAATTTTTCATGATAACAAAATAAGTTGGAGACAAACTGAATATTTCGAGTAGGTCACCTGGGCCTAACCCAGAACCGTGATTGAGAAAGGTGTAAGCTGTGGATCTATAGCTTGCAGCAAACCAACCTCCGCACTAGACAAACAATATTCAAGATTTGACCAAGGTAAAATCAGTTTTTTATAATCGAGGCAAAAGACAGAATTTCAAAACTTTGGGATTTCCGAAAATATCAGTCGATATTTCAGCTATCACTATCAAATGCATTACACAGAGAAGACTATGCAGCAAAGAAACTAATAGGCGTATAGCAAATAGCATAAAGTTGGTACACTAGAATTAAGTTAAATAACTTAAGGTGTAGGCTACAAGGCTACAGATAAAATTCCAAAACTTTCCACAAAAGCAAATGTTGGTAAAAAAAAAAATAATAAAATAAGACCATGAAGCACACGAGTTGTCAACCACCATGCCACGTTTCTTCGCACAATACATGACCCAATGAACGCCAAGCGAGGCTGACACCATCTGATGTACACTATTTCGAAAGTAGAAAGCCCCTCGACAGAAAATACAAAATATCGCCACTGTACTTCAGACAAGTTAGAATAGTTCAGGTAGTTAGAATAGACAAGTTCAGATAGTACGGCAGCTTCAACGCACCTTCACTCATCAATTGAAATTAAACTACGTTGTCATTTGTTTTCAGACCAAATAATTTGCGCTGCCATTGCAGAGCAGCGCAATAACACGAAAAATTTCGTGTTAACATAAATCACCGACACAACAACAACGATTTTTAAAAGTAACTAGGGATCTAATCATAAAGCTCAACACCAATTTCAAAAATCTCCAGGGCGTATATCACAAATACGAATTCATCAAATATTCATCTTTTTAAGCATAAACCGCCACACAAGATGCAAGCCTAGCCCATAATCGCAAATGATGACTGCCAATTACTGAAATATAAACGACTACATACAATTAGATAAACCATTTTTATTAGCAGCCACTAAGCAGAGGAAGGTATCAACATTTTCTAGTTCCGGAAGAGAAAGGTTAGGTACAAATAGCATGAAAAACCCTTCTTCTACTATCTTAGAAAATATCCTGATGTTAAAGTTACTAATTTATAAACCAAGCTGTTTCACAAATAAAAGTGTTTGTAGTTGAGGTTGTTTCGCTTAGTGTTTCGTATAAGCAAAGAAGGAAGTTTACGACAATTGTACGACTTGAACTAATTTGCATTTGAACGCAGAAATAAAAATATAAAATTCACTGAGTTCTGTGGATGTTGAAAATGAATTTTTTGGTTCGACATCATTTTCGGTTCAACATCATTCAAAAGTCTTAGAGGAGTATTTCATAAGGTATGTCTGCACAATACCAGTATAGACATATACTACATACGTAAGCCTATAATAATCTATCCCCAGCAAAGCCCTTATCGAAGCAGGAGAAACGAGCCCAGTTCTGATTTCAACAAGAATACCAAACTAAATAATTTTGGAAAACGGAATTTTAATACCAACAGATACATCAAAAGAATTAGATTTAATGCTGATCTTAAATATATTAAATAAAAAAAAAAAGTTTTTTTAACTGAAAGTAAGGAGCGACATTAAAACTTAAAACGAACAGAAATTACTTCGTATACGAAAGAGGCTGCTTCCTCATCAACACCCCGCTCTTTACGCTAAAGTTTGATTCTTTCTCTCAACTCTTCTTTTTAAAACAGTAAAAAACTTTAGCGTAAAGAGCGGGGCGTTGATGAGGAAGCAGCCCCTTTCGTATACGAAGTAATTTCTGTTCGTTTTAAGTTTTAATGTCGCTCCTTACTTTCAGTTAAAAAAACTTGTTTTTTTATTTAATTTCTGAACGTTTTTGAATCAATACATGTTTTGATTTTGGCTCTCTGCAGAGGAATAATTAAAACGAAATTTGCATATTTTTTTTTTTTTGGCTAAATGGCTTTCTCATAATTTTGATCGAATGATTTTGAGAAAAAAAAGAGCGGGGGAGGAAGCCTAGTTGCCCTCAGATTTTCGATTAATTAAAAAGGCAACTAGAACTTTTAATTTTTTACCAATCTTTTTATTAGTAAAAGATATACGTAACTTATAAATTAGCTTACGTAAAGAACTTTTGTATTCTCATGTTATTTTTACATATATGAGGGGGTTCGCACCCTCGTCAGTACCTCGCTCTTTACACTAAAGCTTAAATTTTGTCCAAATTCATTAAGAATGACCCCTGAATCACAAAAGCCGTAGAGTAAATAGTTGAAATTACTAAAAAATACTTTCGCGTAAAGAGCGAGGTATTAGGAGGAGGTGAGCCCCTCATATGGGTAATAATTTCTGTTCGTTTTAAGTTTTAATGCTGCTCCCAACTTAAAGCTGAAAAAACTTTTTCATATTTAGTTTTTCATTGTTTTTTTTTTGTAGCTAGTAATGCTAGTAAATCCTGCGCGCCCTTCATGGAAATTTTCTTCCCCCATGACAAATTCCTCGATGGAAAGTTCCCCCAGCATATCCCCCTCTTCTCAACCCCTCCTCCAACCAAAAAATCCTCCTGAAAACGCCTGTACACTTCCCAATAACCATTGCTACATGTAAACACTGGTCAAAGTTTGTAACTTGTAGCCCCTCCCACGGGGACTGTGGGGGAGTAAGTCGTCCCCAAAGACATGGTTATAAGGTTTTTTGACTACGTTGAATAAAATGGCTATCTCAGAATTTTCATCCGTTGACTTTGGGAAAATAATTAGCGTGGGAGGGCGCTTAGGTGCCCTCCAATTTTTTTGGTCACTTAAAAAGGGCACAAGAACTTTTCATTTCCGTTAGAATGAGCCCTCTCGCAACATTCTAGGACAACTGGGTCGATACAATCACCCCGGTCTTAATGAAATCTTAATGAAAATAACACCATTAGATTCAGCGTTTGCGAGAACCATACTGTAAAGGTTTCAAGCTCCTATCTGCAAAAACACGGAATTTTGCATTTTTTGTCAAAGGCAAAATCACGGCTGCATGTTTATTTGTTTTTTTGTGGTTTTTTCCCAAGGGTGATCGTATCTACCCAGTGGTCCTAGGAGGTCGCGATAGGACACATTCTAACAGAAATTAAAAGTTCTAGCACCTTTTTTATGTGACCAAAAAATGGAGGGCAACTGGGCCCCCTCCCACGCTCATTTTTTCCTAAAGTCACCGGATCAAAATTTCAATACAGCCGTTTTATCCAGCATAGTAAAAAAATCTAATAACTATGTCTTTCAGGACGACTTAATCCCCCACAGTGTCCTGTGGAAGGGCTCCAATCTATGAGCTTTCCCCAGTGTTTACATATAGTATTGGTTATTGGGAAGTATACAGACGTTTTAAGGAGGGATTTTTTCTGGTAGTGAGGGGTGTCGGGGGAGGGGGTTACGTGGGAGGATCTTTTTATCGAGGAACTTATCATGTGGGAAGAGAATTTCCGTGAAGGGGGCGCTGGATTTTTCAGCACTATTTAAAAAAACAATGACAAATTAAATATAAAAAAAAACATGCTTTTCCACTGAAAGTAAGGAGCAACATCAAAACTTAAAGAACATAAATTATTACGTATATGAGCGAGTTCAACCCCTCCTCAATACCTCGCTCTTTACAATGAAGTATTTTTAGTAATTTCAAAAAAGCTATTTATTCTAATTAAACGGCCTTTGCGATTCAGGGGTCATTCTTAAAGAATTAGAACAAAATTCGAACTAAAGTGTAAAGAGCGAGGTATTGACGAGGGGGCGAACCCTGTCATATACGTAATACAAATAAACGAATATAGAAGTTCGTTACGTAAGTTACGTATATTTATTACTAATAAAAAAGTTCGAAAATAAAATTAAAGTTCTAGTGGCCTTTTGAAGTAGCCAAAAAATTGGAGCGAAACGCCCGCTCTTTCAAACAGTTCGTGGTAACGAACTGTAGTAAGGAGCGACCCGGCTCAATAGTAAACGAATCTCTAAAAAACGGAATTTTGATGCTTTTATATACATCAACAGAATCGGAGTTTCATGCAGATTTTAAATATATAAGTTTCATCAAATTTAGTCTTTGTCATCAAAAGTTACGAGCCTGAGAAAATTTGCTTTATTTATGAAAATAGGGGGAAACACCCCGTAAAAGTCATAGAATCTTAACGAAAATCACACCATCGCGTTCGGCGTATCAGAGAACCCTATAGCGAAAATTTCAAGCTCCTATCTACAAAAATGTGGAATTTCGTATTTTTTGCCAGAAGACAAATCACGGGTACGTGTTTATTTGTTTGTTTGTTGTTTTTTTTCTTTTCCCCAGGGGCCATCGTATCGACCAAGTGGTCCTAGAATTTCGCAAGAGGGCTCATTCTTACGGAAATGAAGAGTTCTAGTGCCCTTTTTAAGTGACCAAAAAAATTGGAGGGCACCTAGGCCCCCTCCCACGCTCATTTTTTCGCCAAAGTCAACGGATCAAAATTTTGAGATAGCCATTTTGTTCTGCATAGTCGAAAACCATAATAACTATGTCTTTGGGACTGACTTACTCCACCAGAGTCCCTGGGGGAGGGGCTGCAAGTTACAAACTTTGACCAGTGTTTACACATAATAATCGTTATTGGGAAGTGTAGAGACGTTTTCAGGGGGATTTGTTTGGTTTTGGGGGTGGGGCTGAGGGGAGGGGGCTATGTGGGTAAATCTTTCCTTGGAGAAATATGTCATGGGGGAAGAGAAATTCAATGAAAGGGGTGAAGGATATTCTAAAACTACTATAAAAAAAAAAAATGAAAAAATAAACATGAAAAAGTTTTTTTCAATTAAGGAGAAAGTAAGGAGTAGCATTGAAGCTTAAAACGAACAGAGATTATTACGCATATGAGGGGCTCTAAATATACTTTAGCATAAATAGCAAGGTATTTAGGAGGAGATAAATACCTCGCTTTTTATGCTAAAGTATTTTTAGTTATTTCAATTATTTACTCTATGGTCTTTCTGATTCAGGGGTCATACTTAAAGAATTGAGAAAAAACGTACGATTTAGTGTAAAGAGCGAGGCATTAACGAGGGTAAAAACCCCCTTATATACATAATAAAAATATAAAAATATAAAAGTTTGTTACGTAAGTTAATTCTTAAGTTACGTATATTTTTTACTAATAGAAACGTTAGTTAAAAATTAAAAGTTATAGTTGCTTTTTTATGTAACCGAAAAATTGGAGGGCAACTAGGCTCGTCTGATCAAAACTAAGAGAAAGCCATTTAGCCAAAAAAGGAATTAATATGCAAATTTCATTTTAATAATCTGTTAATCTGATTCAATACAAAAATTTCAATAAGATTGGACAAGTCCTATGATGGAGAGCCAAAATCAAACATGCATTAATTCAAAAACTTTCAGAAATTAAATGAAAAAAAACTAGTTTTTTTTTAACTGTAAGTAAGAAGCGACATTAAAACTTAAAACGAACAGAAATTACTCCTTATATGAAATGGGTTGTCCCCTCTTCAACGCCTCGCTCTTTACGCTAAAGCTTTTAATTGTTTTAAAAGTAGAATTGTGGCAAAGAGTCAAACATTAGTGTAAAGAGCGGGGCATTGAGAAGGGGACAGCCCCTTTCATATATGGAATAATTTCTGTTCGTTTTAAGTTTTAATGTCACTCCTTACTTCCAGTTAAAAACAAGAGCTAAGAGCTCATATGGCACTTGTGACGGGGCCAGAAGAGCTAAGAGCCGAGAGCTCATATGGTATAAGATCTAACAAAATTCTAAGAATCAATAGATTGATTTAAAAGGAAAATCAGAGGCCTAATGCCGATCGGGATTTAAAAAAGAGCTCTGAGTCACAATGTCCTTCCACTCGTAAGTTATAAATACCTCATTTTTTTCAAATTTTTCCTTTCCTTTTAGCATGTCGAATAGGGGAAAACGACCTTATCAAGTCAATTTGTGCAGCTCCCTGACACGCCTACCAATTTTCATCGTCCTAGCACGTCCAGAAGCACTAAACTCGCCAAAGCACTGAACCCCTCCCCCCAACTCCCTCAAAGAGAGCAAATACAATACGGTTGAGTAAATCACGTATCTACGACATTTGTTTATTCTATCCACCAAGCTTCATCCCGATTCCTCCACTCTAAGCGTTTTCCAAGATTTCCGATTTCCCCTTCAACTCCCCCAATGTCAACAGATCTGGTCGGGATTTGAAATAAGAGCTCTGAGAAATGGATTCCGTCTAAATATCAAATTTCATTAAGATCCTGTCACCCGTTCTTAAGTTAAAAATACCTCAATTTTTCTAATCTTTTCAAATTAACACCCCCCCCCCCCAGCTCCTCCAAAGAGAACGGATCCGTTCCAATTATGTCAATCACGTATCTAAAATTTGTACTTATTCTTTCCATCGAGTTTCATCCGGATCTCTCCACTCAAAGCGTTTTCCAAGATTTCTGTTTCCCTCCTCCAATCCCCTATGTCCCCGGATCCAATTCGAGCCAAAAATGTAGCATCTGAGACATAAAATCCTTCTATATATCAAGTTTCATTAAGATCCAATCACCTGTTCGTAAGATAAAATACCCCAATTTTCACGTTTACCAAGAATTCCGGTTTCCCCCCTCCAACCACCCCAATGTCACAGAATCTAGTCGGAATTTGAAATAAGAGCTATAAAGCACAAGATCCTTCTAAATATCAAGTTTCATTAAGATCTGATCACCCGTTCGTAAGTTACAAATACCTCATTTTTCCAAATTACCCCTCCCTCCCCCAACTCCACCAAAGAGAGCGGATCCGATCCAGTTATTCAGTCACATATCTTAGACTTGTTTTTATTCTTTCCATCCAGTTTCATCCTGATCTCTACTCTTGAAGTATTTTCTAAGATTTCCGCCGCCCCCCCACTGCCCACCCCCCCCAATGATGCTGGATCCGGTTGAGATTTAAAATGAGAGATCTCAGTTACGAGATCCTTCTAAATATGAAGTTCTATGAAGATCCGATCACTCTTTCGTAAATTAAAAATACGTCATTTTTTCTAATTTTTAAGAATTACCACCACCCCCACCCCCACCCCACCCCCCAAATAGAACCGATCCATTCCAATTATGACCATCACGAATCTAAGACTTCTGCTTATTTTTCCCACCAAGTTTCATCCCGATCCCTCCACTCGTTTTCCATGATTTTAGGTTCCCCCAGCTCCCCCCAATGTCACCAGATCCGATCGGGATTTAAAATAAGAGCTTTGAGACACGATATCCTTCTAAATATCAAATTTCATTTAGATCCCATCCCCCAACTACACCAAAGAAAGCGGATCTGTTCCGGTTATGTCAATCATGTATCTAGGACTTGTGCTTATTTTTCGCACCAAGTTTCATCACGATCCCTCCACTCTAAGTGTTTTCCAAGATTTTAGGCCCCCCCCCCCGATGTCACCAAATCCAGTCGGAATTTAAAATAAGAGCTCTAATATACGATATCCTTCCAAACATCAAATTTCATTAAGATCTGATCAACCATTCGTAAGTTAAAAATACGTCATTTTTTCTATTTTTTCCGATTTAATTTGCGATTGCTATGTCACTTGGTTAAAACCAAGTGCCATAAAAACTTGTTTTTTTTTCTTAATAACTGTAAAAGTCTAAAACCTACTTCGTCATTGATTTGGGGAGAAAGACGTGGGGGGGTTGCTTGGAGTGCTTGGAGATACCCTCCGATCACTTTTGACTCTTGAGAAAGGCACTAGAACTTCCAATTTCCAATCGAATGAGCCCCCTCCGAAGCTTACGCGACGACCCCTTTCAAATGAAGAAAAAAATGATAGTAAAACATTGGAGTCATATGGCCTTTATTATAGGGAACGTTATAGCTGTGCCTCAGAAATTGTCGTCAGTTTGTTGGACGTCACAGGTGATTTAGTCAGGGCGTCTACTTTGGGGCAATTTAAAATAGATGGCAATACTCTTTATGTAGAACTTTATGTAGAAAGAAATTTTCCGGATCACCAATGTGTGCACTTCGTAATGGCAAATCGTTCGACTCTTAAGTTAAACTATCTTTATTTACGGATCGAAACCATATTTTTAAGTCATGGCAAATAATACATCACCCTACGTCATCAATTAGAAACTAGGACAAATCTGGGGGAATAAGAGTGGAAATTAAAGACATTAAAATAAATTTTCAGTAAGATATTCAATGAAGGATAAAATTACTTAAAACTGCGTTTTATTATCGGTGCAATGCCAATTCAAAGTGGGGAACCAGGAGACGATTAAAATAGTACAATTTGAACAGTTTTCTTCTATCTGTCTTTTAAAGAGCACTCAAAAATTTAGGGTAAGAGTCACAGTTACAGTTGCAGTTGCAGTTGCGTAGCAAAACGTGTAAATTTGTCAGATAGGTAAACACTTCTGCTCGTATGTTCTGCTTCACCTGTACCGCTTGCCGCGAGATTCAACAGCTCTAGAAATAAGTTTTATGACGTTAGAACCAATGATTAAATGAATACATTGCAGACTGCTTTAAACGCATGTCTGAATCCAACAAGTTCCTATTTTGATCACCTTATGGTTATAAAGGATTTCCACCGTGAAGAAATATCTTACCAACAAATAAAATAAGACCTCAAAGCTCATACTGCAGTTGGTTTTAGGAAAGAATGCAATATCAAACAGTTCGTGGTAACGAACTGCAGTAAGGAGCGATCCGGCTCAATAGTAAACGAAACTCTAAAAAATGGATATTTTGATATCAATAGCTACATCAAAAGAATCGCATTTTAATGCTGATTTTAAATATATAAGTTTCATCAAGTTTAGTCTTACCCATCAAAAGTTACGAGCCTGAGAAAATTTGCATTATTTAAGAAAATAGGGGGAAACACCCCCTAAAAGTCGTAAAACCTTAACGAAAATGACACCATCAGATTCAGCGTATCAGAGAACCCTATTGTAGAAGTTTCAAGCTCATAGCTACAAAAATGTGGAATTTTGTATTTTTTGCCAGAAGACAAATCACGGGTTCGTGTTTATTTGTTTGTTTTTGTTTGTTTTTTTCCCAGGGGTCATCGTATCGACCAAGTGGTCCTAGAATGTCGCAAGAGGGCTCATTCTAACGGAATTGAAAAGTTCTAGTGCCCTTTTTGTGACCGAAAAAATTGGAGGGCACCTAGGCCCCCTCCCACGCTCATTTTTTCCCAAAGTCAACGGATCAAAATTTTGAGATAGCCATTTTGTTCAAAATAGTCGAAAACCTTAATAACTATGTCTTTAGGAATGACTTACTCCCCCATAATCCCTGGGGGAGGGGCTGCAAGTTACAAACTTTGACCAGTGTTTACATACAGTAATGGTTATTGGGACGTTTTCAGGGTTTTTTTTTGGTTTGGGGGGTAGGGTTGAGGGGAAGGGGCTATGTGGGAGAATCTTTCCTTCGAGAAATATGTCATGGGGGAAGAAAAATTCAATGAAAAGGGTGCAGGATTTTCTAACAATACTATAAAAAAAACAAAGAAAAAATAAACATGAAAACGTTTTTTCAATTGAAAGTAAGGAGTAGCATTGAAACGTAAAACGAACAGAGATTATTACGCATATGAGGGGTTCTAAAAATACTTTAGCATAAAGAGCAAGGTATTTAGGAGGAGATAAATACCTCGCTCTTTATGCTAAAGTATTTTTAGTAATTTCAACTATTTATTCTACGGCCTTTCTGATTCAGGGGTCATTCTTAAATAATTGGGACAAAACTTACGATTTAGTGTAAAGAGCGAGGTATTGACGAGGGTACAAAGCCCCTCGTATACATAATAAAAATATAAGAATATAAAAGTGTGTTACGTAAGCTGGCACGTACGCAGGGTTGGGGCCTTCGCCCCCCCCCCCCGAAACCTTGTGAAATGTTTAATTTTCCCATGGTTTCTCGGGATTTCTGGCAAAAGTAGGACACTTATTAAGAATCTAGATACATGTGTGAACCCTTTTTTGGGGGATTTTACAGCATGCCATTATCCGGTCAAGTCACTGCCCAATTATTAACCCATTTTCTGTCTAACTTTTTACCCTCTTTGAAGTAATTAGCAATTGTGCTGTTATTTTTTTTGTAAAGAGAGTTTGCATTCCACAGCAAAATAGAATTGTCCTATATATTAGGGCGTTTATCCTCCCCTCTCAGGATAAAGTACAGCTTTTAATGAATCAATTTTGGAAACTATCATTTTTCATTAAAATCTACGTTTTTGCAGTAAAAGAACTACCCCCCACAGAATCCATATTGCACTGTTAACCCTAATATTTCCCTTTCAGTGGGATATAATAGATTGATCACTGGTTCTAAATCGCTATGAACATAACATGAGCCTAAGACATACTGTTGAGGCTTCAGTCTTCTCCCAACCCCCATCCGCTACAATACTACAGGATCTGTATTTTCCGATATACCTACTTTTTGCATTACTAAATAAAAAAGTGCTACTTTATATCTACTGTTTCGAAGGTTTTGCCCCCCCCCGAGAAAAAAATCCTGCGTACGTGCCTTTACGTAAGTTAATTCTTAAGTTACGTATATTTTTTACTAATAAAAACGTTCGTTAAAAATTAAAAGTTCAAGTTGGATTTTTAAGTAACCAAGAAATTGGAGGGCAACTAGGCCTCCTTCCCCACCCCTTATTTCTCAAAATCGTCTGATCAAAACTAAGAGAAAGCCTTTTAGCCAAAAAAAGAATTAATATACAAATTTCATTTTAATAACTTATGTGCAGAGAGCCAAAATCAAACATGCATTAATTCAAAAACGTTCAGAAATTAAATAAAAAAAACTAGTTTTTTTAACTGAAAGTAAGGAGCGACATTAAAACTTAAAACGAACAGAAATTACTCCGTACATGAAATGGGTTGTCCCCTCCGCAATCCCTCGCTCTTTACGCTAAAGTTTGACTCTTTTCACAATTCTACTTTTTAAAACAATTAAAAACGTTAGCGTAAAGAGCGATGCGTTGAGGAGGGGACAACCCATTTCATATACGAGTAATTTCTGTTCGTTTTAAGTTTTAATGTCGCTCCTTACTTTCAGTTAAAAAAAACTAGTTTTTTTATTTAATACACTATCGAATCGGACACAAACATTCCCAGATACCACTAAAACCTTGCGTGTTAATCCCTGGCATATTTATGCGGCAGCTGGATAACAACAGTTTAACGTTTTCAATTAGTGGTACCGAACTACAAGTGCTAATAGTGATTAAAAAAAACAAGTTTTTTAACTGTAGGTAAGGAGCTGCATTAAAACTTAAAACGAATAGAAATTATTCCGTTTATGAAAGAGGTTGTCCCCTCCTCAACGCCTTGCTCTTTACGCAAAAGTTTGAGTCTTTCTCGCAACTTTACTTTTTTTCAATAAAAAAATTTAGCGTAAAGAGGGAGGTGTTGAGGAGGAGACAACCTCTTTCATAAAGGGAATAATTTCTGTTCGTTTTGTTTTAATGTCGCTCCTTACTTACAGTTAAAAAACTTGTTTTTTTATATTTAATTTCTGAATGTTTTTGAATTAATACATGTTTTGATTTTGGCTCACCGCACATGAATAATTAAAACGAAATTTGCATACTAATTTTTTTTTGCTAAATGGCTTTCTCATAGTTTTGACCGGACGTTTTTGATTATAAAAAAAGGTGAGGGAGGAGGCCTAGTTGCAGTCCAATTTTTGGCTACTTAAAAAGGCAACTAGAACTTTTTAATTTTTTTACGAACGTTTTTATTAGTAATAAATACACGAAACGAAATTCTATATTTGTATATTTTTATTACGTATATGAGGGGGTTCTCCCCCTCGTCAATACTACGCTTTAATACTAAAGCTTCAACTTGGTCCCAATTCTTTAAGAATGACCCCTGAATCACAAACGCCATAGAAAAAATAGTCGAAATTACTAAAAATACTTTAGCGTAAAGAGTGAGGTATTGTGGAGGAGACGAACCCCCTTATATACGAAATAGTTTCTGTTCGTTTTAGGTTCTAATGCTGCTCCTTACTTCCACCAGAAACAAAACTTTTTTTATTTATTTTCTCATTGTTCTTTTAAATAATGCTAGAAAATCCTGCGGACCCCCCTTTAACGTGAAAGTACCCCTGAAATTGGCTGTACACGTCCCAATAACCATCACTATCTGTAAACAATGGTCAAAGTTTGAAACTTGCAGCCCCTCCCCCAGGGACTGTGGGGGAGCCAGTCGTCCCCAAAAACATAATTATTAGGTTTTTCGACTATGTTGAACAAAATGGCTATCTGAAAATTTTGATCCAGTAACTTTGAGAAAAAATGAGCGTGTGAAGGGGCCTAGGTGCCCTCCAAACTTTTTGGTAACTTAAAAAGGGAACTAGAACTTTTAATTTCCGTTATAATGAGTCATCTCTCGACATTCTAGGACCACTGGGTCGATATGACCACCCCTGGCGAAAAGAAAAAACAAAACAAAAACTAAAAAACACACATCCGTGATCTGTCTTCTGGCAAAAAATACAAAATTCCACATTTTTGTAGATAGGAGCTTGAAACTTCTACAGCAGGGTTCTCTGATACGCTGAGTCTGCTGGTGTGATTTTCGTTAAGATTCTTTGACTTGTAGGGGGTGTTTTCTCCTATTTTCTAAAATAAGGCAAATTTTTTCAGGCTCGTAACTTTTGATGGTTAGTAAACTAAACTTGATGAGACTTATATATTTAGAATCAGCGTAAAAATGTAATTCTTTTAATATAGCTATTGGTATCAAAATTCCGTTTTTTAGAATTTCTGTTACTATTGAGCCGGGTCGCTCCTGAGCCAAACTGTTTAACAGAAAGTCTAAAAAGGAGTTTTGGTAATAATATATACATCAAGAGAATCGAATTTTTATGGTGATTCTAAATATGTAAAATTCATTAAGCAAAAAGTTACTCTCCCCCCAAAGTTAAGAGCCTGAAAAATTTGCAATATAAGTGTTACGGGGTGATAGATCCCCTCCTATTGCAGAATCCATTATATATATATATATATATATATATATATATATATATATATATATATATATATATATATATATATATATATATATATATATGGGTTTACAGTAGCTCATAGTATGAGAGCTGAGGGGCTAAAAACTCCCCTCTTATTACAAATACGACAGCTTTTTTGGATAACTATACTTTAGTTTGAAAAGTCAATGTATTAAATGAGCTATTTTTCTCGAATTATTGTTCTGCAATAGTTATACTTTTATTTTAAAGTCATGTGAGGCAGATAGCCCTCCTCACATTTAGGACAGTCTGATTTTATATTAAACATGAAGGGAAACTAAATAACAAAACAAGTTTTTTTGCAAAATAAAAGTAAAGAGTCACATATTAAAACAAAAAGAAATTACTCCATGCATTAGAGGGGGACTACCCCCTCCTGAAACCCCCACCACCATTTTGTTCCCGACATTTAAGAATGACTGATCAAGCTCATGGGTACTTGAATAGGACAAGAAGCATTTTCCATGATACGCCAAGACTGAAATAGCTTATTAATGTGCATTAGCTTTAAATAATAAAATTTTCAATTAAAATGCATTAAAAGGCAATCAGTAAATACACAATCTCAACTCCCTGTTAATAGTATATGTTGCACTCAAAATAAATGCTTTCAGCATAGGATCATAGCTTTATAGGGGGGTGGGGGGTCTCGTTTACATAGATAGTTGCTACTGCTTTTGAGTTCTGATGTGGCTCTTTACTTTCATTTGAAAAACAATTATTTTTTTCTATTTGATTATTACTAAGCTGGACCGAGTTGGGGCACCCGAAACCATAATTGTAACTATTGGCTGGGTTAGACTTATTTCCGGCACTAGTAATTATGCCTATAGGATTACCCTTGGCCTGAAGAATTTCTAATTTTGAATTTCCTATTTTGGCTCTAGGAGGGGAGGCTTAACTAATCTTTTTTTTTCAAAGGAAGTCAATTTTGACAAAATGCTATTTGAAGGGGTGAGATTAGGGAAGTCGAGATTTCTAGGGGAGTTATTTCCTTTTAATGTCTTTACTAAGCCGTATATATTAATTTCAATTTTACGTGGCATGTTTTATTAATCATTGATTACGAAAAAGGACATGAAATAAGCAAGGCAGTGTTAACACATAGGCGGCTCAACTCAAACTTGGTGAGTACGCTCTAATATGGTGAATTGGGCATGGCAGTTTGATTATTAATGCTTCGGCTATTCAGTTATGGTATTATACCGATGGGAATTCAATTCTGTCTGATAACAAACACAGAAGCAATAGTGTTTGGAAATAGTTGCAACGTAAAAGGTAAATAAATGCAGTCAAGAGTACAGAAAAGACCAGGTTCAATTACTTGGATAAGTCAAATCTTTGATAAGACTTTTTTTAATGGGTATTCTCTTCTAGCAACCATTCATTTCAAACGACCATTTCTTCTAAAGTACTACGCCCAAGAAGCAAAAATAATGAAAGTATACTTTCTGATGAGATGTTCAAAATTCTTTGCAGCAGCGACAGAAAAATTCCCCTACTAATGACCCAAATTTCCATAAAGTATATTAATAAAGTAAAGTATATTTACAACTATACATCTCAAATTCTTTTAATATCTCTTTCAGGTTTCTGAATTCTGTATAAATTTCTTATAGGATAATATTTCACAAATAATTGATTTCCTTTTATCAACAATTCTTCAAACAGAGGGATAAAACACCGCATGGACTTTTTATGTGACAAATTTCATGATTTTTTACTGGAAAAATTTAAGACAGATGCAAATTTTAACCTATTTATTTAAAACTTATAAAATATTTACTTCATTTACCTTCTTGGACTCGAAATACAGTATTAATCCACATATATAAAATTGCCGATCTAGCAATAGCTCTATCAAAACTTATTTTGAAAACACAACCGCAAAATCAGTTTTCATCCATGGTATCCTGTGCTTATAAATCAATAAAGTTGTATATATGCAGCAGTTATTCTGATAAACGTTGTGATGTATTTTAGTTATTCCTGTTTATTTCTTTATTTCGTAATCCGTCTCTGTGTGCTTTGTGTATTGTTTGATGGGTTAGAAATAAATAAATTAATATTTAATGCCCTATTTTAGCAAAAATTAATGCTGACTTCTATAGTTTATTAGCCTAATTGGGGCAAAATGCTCTTATAAGGCTTATTATCTATGTTTTCAAAAGCAAAAAAAGAACACAACAGATAATTTCTTTAAACAAAGTTTTCTGATGAAAGTAAAGAGCGATGAAAATTAACACGGTGAAGATTACTGGCTCATTGTTTGTGAACATATATGCGAAAAACTGTTTCAAATAGACTGGCCCGTGCTATTTCCCTACATATGTAGAATTTTGAAAACTAGCTCTTTACTGAAAACTAAGCTTGCCTGAGTTTTTTAGAGAATAACAATTATGTAGTAAAATTTATTGATTTCATGGCTGGGAGCTTCGTAAATTAGTATTTCATTTGCTGCGGTCCACCTAAGAATTTTTCGACTTCTAATCCTGTTTGACAGCGTCGTTTCTTTCCAGCAAAGATCTAGTTTCCAGAATTCTACAAATATAGGGAAACTTCATGATCCACTTTATTTGAAACAGTTTTTCAAAAATATGTTTCATAAACTGCGAACAGGAAATTTTTTTTCATATGTTTCTTCAATTTCGTTCTTTACTTTCGTCAGAAAAAGTGTTTCATTTTTTTCTTTTTTAAAAACTAATAAGTAGTAAGGAGGCTAGCCCATACAAATTGAAAAGGGGTAGTATGTTCATTTGGTACACGTCGGCTGATTTTTTTGTATCAATTTTCATATGTGAAAATTAGTTAGAAAATTAGTAGATTCTATTCCAGTTCTTAGGTAGACAACAAATGCACGCTTGGGAAACGCAAGAGACGATTCCGTACCAAAGTGGCTGGGTGCATATCCCGGAGCATCCGCCAGAGATGCACGGAGGAAGCAGGGATTTGATCATACATTGTTCATAGCCGGTAATTTCTGCCACAGAGCCTAAAGTAAACTAATCGTTTTGATCATCTTTTTTAATAATTATTTTTTCATTATTGTTGCAACTTTTTTGCCGATATCATAACAAATCATAATTGTTAATAAACCCTGTATCAATAAATAGAAATCGAGGAAATGACGAAAAACATAAATAACTCCTTTCAGGAGACCCAAATTCCTCGTAACAGCAAAAACAACAAATAAATTATAAGAATTTGCAAAAATATTTCTAAATAAAAAATATCAGGCAGTGGATCTTAGGACCCAGAGGCTTCCCTCGTGGACTTGTCTGACAGATATTAGTCTAGGCTATATTTTGGGGTTAAAATAAAAACTGAAATAACGAATAAAAAATATCATCGTTACCTCGACTAATTTCGAATCCTTTTCGCAATAATTTTTGTTGTCTAACAGCTTCGACCGAAAGCTTGTCACTCCAAAATTTTTCCGTCTAGTCTCATTGTTTTTAAAGGAGCCACCCATACTACCGTGTATTTGCTTCTTCTCGGTTATTTTTGAGTCACTATTCGCCCTCCTAATTGCTGTTTCCTTAAAAACATTCTGAACTCCGTCACTAGCACTTTTCTTTAGCGGTGGAATTCTTTTTCTAGGTGTTGTTTGAGCTGGTTGCTTTGACTTGATTTGTTCATTTCGCTTCAAACTTAAGCTAGAAGCCTGCAAATCATTTTTACTGCCAGAAAAACTTCCTTGTTTGGGGCTCGGTTTCAAATTCTTAACAGCCTTCTCATCTTCTTTCTTACGAACCTTAGAAATGACAGATTTATCTTGAATCTTACTTTTCTCTACTTTATTTTCTTTCTTAGTCAAATTTTCACCATGCTTAGAGGGTAAATCAAATATAATTTGACAAGCATGGCAAGATCTGGAGCCCAAATTGGGCTGCATCACATCAGTGCTATCGTCGAGCAGCAGACTTAAATTGTGAAGAGTGTTTACACGCTCCAATTTAGTTGGTGTACACGCCCTACTACTAGAAGGTGAATAAATAGAGCAATCATCTGAGCTTATCAGCTGATCATCCTCATTCTCCTCTTCCACGATACTTAATGCTCTACCATATAAATAACACCCCTTGTACATGTACGGCAATATAAATTCAGGAGTTTTCTTTTTCGGCAGTTGCTCTTGATGTTTAACTGATTTTGCTCCAACATCAAATGTGCTATGTGTACCAATTAATTCTGGTAGTTTTTTCTTCACTTGATCGCATCTTTTATTTGATTCCGATTTGAATTTATTCGGTTCTTTTACTGACTTTTCTACATTAGATGGAGATTCTGAGTTTTTATCAGATGTATATCCAGAACTATCAGAACCGGATGAGGACGTTGAAGACTGTGATGATAATGATCTAGTGGAATAACATCGACTGTGCCCAAACAGTACTTGGTAATAGTCTTCTTTCTCATCAGCTTGCATGCATGATCTTTTACGAGATAAGGGACATGGCGCTTCTTTCTTTAATTTCGGCACTGATTGAGCATGAATTCTTCCACTACAGCCACGATGTAGCGATTCTTTTTTCTTTGGTTTTGAGTTATTCCTCAAGCTTTGTAAAAATAAATCCGTCATTTCACCTTAACCAAATCACCCTCAATTTATTTACAGCTACTCTCTAAGTATTTACAAAACCTTCAAACTTTGAAGTGAACTTGACTAATTCAAAACAGTGACTGATCTCACTTACATACAATTTCAGAGTATAGAAAATGCAAATTGCAGCACTTGAGAGCTGGTCGCACAGAGATTACGGAAGCACAAAGCTTCGCTCCGATGGGCGTAGCTTCAATAGCCGAAAATTGAAGAAGATTTATTTAGAACAGCCCATTTCACAATTGCCTATTGAATGCATGTCAAATTGCTCATTTTCCAATGACTATGCGTTATACATTAATTATTATATGCTGTGTCAACATTACTTATATTTCTATCCTTTGCATATATATATATATATATATATATATATATATATATATATATATATATATATATATATATATATATATATATATATATATATATATGTACATATATATTACGAAAAGAGAAACCACCAATGCAACAGCACAAACACATTGAAAAGAAAAATATATATATATATACATATATTTATATTTATATATTTTTTAATATATATATATACATATTGATTTGCAGTCTGTTAAGATATATCATCAAAACTGATTGTAATAAAATGACTCGTGATATTTCCCAATTTTTGTAAAATCCTAAAAATAGCGCTTAATCGAAAACACAGAAACAACGTAACAGAACTGGATTAGGGGCAGAAAAGCCCTCAAGTTACTTATACTATTCTTTCAACAGCCACGAAAAAAACTTTAGTAAATAATTAAAAATTTTTAACTTAAGCTAACTCGGTTTTCATTTAAAGTCTTGAGTTTTCAAAATTCTACATATATCAAACAGTTCGTGGTAACCCGTATACCCGTGGTAACCAGGCTCAATAGTAACCGAAACTCTAAAAAATGGAATTTTGATACCAATAGTCACATCAAAAGAATCGCATTTTAATGCTGATTTTAAATATATAAGTTTCATCAAGATCAGTTATACCCATCAAAAGTTATGAGCCTGAGAAAATTTGCCTCATTTTAGAAAATAGGAGGAAACACCCCCTAAAAGTCGTACAATCTTAACGAAAATCACACCATCAGATTCAGCGTATCAGAAAACCTTATTGTAGAAGTTTCAAGCTCTTATCTACAAAAATGTGGAATTTCGCATTTTTTTTTGCCAAAAGACAGATCACGGATGCGTGTTTGTTTGTTTTTTTGTTTGTTTTTTTTTCCCAGGGGTGATCGTATCGACTAAGTGGTCCTAGAATGTTACAAGAGGGCTCATTCTAACAGAAATTAAAAGTTCTAGTGCCCTTTTTAAGTGATCAAAAAATTGGAAGGCACCTAGGCCCCCTCCCACGCTCATTTTTCCCCATAGTCACTGGATCAAAATTTTGAGATAGCCATTTTATTCACCATAGTCGAAAAACCTGTTAACTATGTCTTTGGGGATGACTTACTCCCCCGCAGTCCCCGTGGGAGGGGCTGCAAGTTACAAACTTTGACCTGTGTTTACATATAGTAATGGTTACTGGGAAGTGTACAGACGTTTTTAGGGGGATTTACTGGTTTAGGGGGGGGGGGAAAGTTGAGGGGGGGGGGTGGTACGTGGGAGGATATTTCCATGAAGGAACTTCTCATGGGGGAAGAGAATTTCAATGAAGGGAGCGCAGGATTTTCTAGCATTATTTGAAAAAACAATGAAAAAATAAATATGAAAAGTTTTTTTCTACTGAAAGTAAGAAGCAGCATTAAAACAAAACGAACAAAAATTATTACGCATATGAGGGGTTTACCTCCTCGTTATACCTCACTCTTTACGCTAAAGTATTTTTAGTAATTTCAACTATTTATTCTACGGCCTTTGTGATTCAGAGGTCATTCTTAAGGAATTGGGACAAAATCTAAGCTTTAGTGTTGAAAGTAAGGAGCAACATTAAAACTTAAAACGAACAGAAATTACTCCGTATATGAAAGGGACTTTTCCTCCTCAACGCCCCGCTCTTTACGCTAAAGTTTCTTACTGTTATAAAAATAGAGTTAAGAGAAAGAGTCAAACTTTAGCGTAAAGAGCGAGGCGTTGAGGAGGAAAAGCCCCTTTCATATACGGAGTAATTTCTGTTCGTTTTAAGTTTTAATGTTGCTCCTTACTTTCATTTAAAAAAACTCGTTTTTTTTATTTAATAGGGAAATATGACGAGTCAGTTTACTTCACCACTTTTGCAAATACATGTGACATAAATTACGAGAAAATAATTTTTGTTCTTTTGAAGCACAGTAGAGATATCTAGATATCTCTACTGTGCTAGAGATATCTAGATATCTCTTCTGTGGTCACACAGTTGACCCCCCGTTCCATACCAAATAACCACGACACCAGGACTCGAAATAAAGAACATAAGTAAAGAAAAGAATGGTAAAAAAGTAGAATAAAACTTACCGAGGGCAATGTAATTACTCCTATTGGCTATACAATTTAAGAATTACCTTTCACCCTAGCGTCACGAACAGCCCGCTCCCGAGAGATTTCTGTAAGTATAATATCCAACCACCCAATCAAATCCACATTAGAAATTGAGAAATTTGATAAACTTAAAGGTACAGTATAGATGAAACATCGAAAGAAAAATGGTCCTTTTTAGCCATATTAAATGAAAAACCAATTTAAGTAAAAGCAAATAACAGTTCAATGAGAAAAATCCTGTTATTGACAGTGAAACGCCAACAACAAAAATACAAATCACTAAATAAAATTCTAGTCTGCCGTTCACCTCGACAAAAAAAAGAAGAAAAAAAGCAGACGACAGTACACCAATTCTTTTTCTAATTTGAAGATAGTAAATGCCATACAAAAATTGTCGAAAAAAGATCTAAAAGGTCACGGTGACTAAAAAAGAGAATAAAACCCTGACCATGAACAACACGCCTTAGAAATGTCAAGAAAACAAAAATGAAGACTATGTCCTTTGGTCAAAGCATGTATAGAAAGTATATGAGCTTGTTAAATACAAATCTGAGGCTAAAAAAATTAGCAGTTCAAAATCGAAACAGAAGTAAGTAAATATTTCACAAACAGAGCTTGATTCCCAGAGATGTTATTCAATAATTTATAGAATTATTGATTTCAAATCTGAGGTTCATGTATAAAGATATATATAACAAGAGATGTATAAACAAATAAAATAATATAATTCTCATAAATGGCTGAAAAACACTCATTTTAAGCAATTTGTTCGTTTTTTTGAAGTGCCAATGGCGTCAGATTCAGCGTACCAGAAAACCCTACTGTAATGGTTTCAAGCTCCTATCTTTAAAAATATGGATTTTTTTGCCTTTAGAAAGATAACGAATACGTGTTTGTTTGTTTTTCCCAGGGATCATCATATCAACCCAGTGGTTCTAGAATATCTTGAGAGGGCTCATTCGAACGGAAATTAAAAGTTCTGGTGTCCTTTTTAAGTGACCAAAAAGATTGGATGGCAACCTGGCCCCCTATTCCGTCCCTTTTTTCCCAAAGTTGTCCGATCAAAATTTTGAGATAACCATTTAGCTCATCATAATTGAAAGGCCCGATAACTATGCCATTGGATAAAACATGACCCCCACTGCCCCAGGGGAAAGGTCTTTGAGTCATAAAATTTGCCCATTTTTCACACATAGTATTTGTTATTGTTAAGCATGTATATATTTTCGGGTAGGGGTGGATTTTTGCCGAGGGTTTTCCACGGGGGAATTTTCTTAGGGGACGGAACTTTCCAGGGGGTGAACTTGTTAGAGGAAATTATACACAGGGGGAATTTGCCAGGATTCCTGAACAATAATTCTTTTTAAATGTCTTACTTTCTCTTTTCCGTCTCAATTTTACGCGTGGCGCTGTTAAGGGTAATTGTCCGGGATAAATTTTTACTGTGGTTGAATTGTCTAGGGGATATTTGCGTGGTGGAGGGCGAAATCTCCTTAGAGGTGGGGCCAGATTTTCTGGTATTACTTATAAACGATCAGAAATTACATTAAAAAAAACAAGTTTTTTCAACTGAAAGTAAAGAGCAACATTAAAACTTAAAACGAACAGGAACTATTAAGCGTATGAAGGGGATTGCCCCCCTCCTCAACACCTCGGTCTTTATGCTAAAGTTTGAATTTTCTCCCAATTGCCTATGAACGACTTCTGAAAAACAAGGGTCGTTTAATTAGAAAAAGAGGAAGCTTTTTTAAAAGTACTAAAAAACTTTAGCGCAAAGAGCGAGATGTCTAGGAGGGGGCAATCCCCTTCTAATTTCTGTTCGTTTTAAGCTTTAATGTTGCTCCTTACTTTCAGTTGTAAAAACTTTTTTTTTTAAATTTAATCCCATTCAGAATCTAATACATTCTTAGAGCATAAAGAATTTGTTACCATTCAGACGAGTGAAAGAGAATAAAATACAAACAGCATGAAAACGCATCATCCAATTCCATATCCAGCAAGAGTAGAGCCCATTATTCAATTTTTAAGAGCCGTCGATCATAACCTATGACAACGGTATGATTACACATGTAGATTATGGTTTACCCGTCTGGTCAATAAATTAAGGCCTAATAAAGTGTGAGCAACACAATCAGGCGCGCATAGTTTATTGAAAGCAGTGATTAGCTGCATTACGATCAGATTCCTGCAGGGTGGCAATAGTGCCTATCCTTTCAGAAATCAACGTGAGATAAATCAGAAGACATCCTCCTGTTAAGTAAGATTGTTTAAATTCTCAATTCTTTACTCAATCATGATCATACATTTAAGGGTAAATTTTAACTATTTATTGGGTTATATTCAAACTAATCGCTTCAACTAGACGGCCTTATCAATGACCAGAATATGTGCGGGTACTCTTGGTAAGAAAACTCACAAATATGGATCTTGGGACTAAAATACCAGTTTTAATGTTACTAGTTCCTAATCCTTGATTATTGTGCTAAACTTGTTAGGCAGAAGCAAAAGCTTTAGGGAGCCGGCGCTTACCCCCCCCCCCCCAGAAAATTCCAACTCGCAGAAAATATTCCACCGTGGAAAATTCCCCCACACGCAAAATTGAGCAGCCAAAGAGAAAGTACAAAATGAAGTACATCGAAATAACGATCAGATGTCCTAAGAGGTATATAAAGGACCATATATCAAAAACAGTTTTAGGACAGGGGTTGGTTGGTCTCTAATCGCTTATGACTTACAAAAAAGGATAGGGCTCTCCAAAATGTTGGTTCGTTTTTCAATAACAAATGCTACCTGCAGGTAATGGACAAATCTGAAAACTTACAGCCCTTTCCCTGGGATCGGGGAGTGGGAGGTAGGAATTGATACTTAATCACTTTTGATTTCTGGGAATATTTCTGTCTGCACTTTTATCATGAAAGTAAAGAGTAGCCTAACATTAAATAAAAAAATGAGTAGAATATATTGCGTATAGGAGGGGGATTGCCCCTTCCTCGTTCAGCTCATGGTCGTAGAAACTCCAGAGAATGCTCTTTCTGTCAGACATTGAGAGTTCTAGTCCTTTTTTTATATGTCGAAAGTAATTGGAGACTAGCCCGCCTATGTCCTAAAACTGTTCTTGGTATCTGGTCCTTTTGTTACCCCTTAGGATATCATCCTAAATACCCTCAGCCCGTTTCATACTCTTAGTTTCATCCTAAAACCCTCAGTCGTTCCTAAGGAATTGCTGACATGTTCTTTTTGACAACTTGCATGCACATAGTAAGTTTTAACTTGGTTCGACATCGTCAACAAAATGCCTTGAAAGTTTCACCTTGTTACCCTTAGCCTTTTAGAGACTAACGATCAAGCATACCCCTTTCCCTATAACGGACCCTGTGTATAAATTATGAGCAATTTGCATAGACTACTGCCCTTGCCCCAGGAACTGTTGGGGTCATATCATCCCTGGAGGAATAGTTATTTCACGTTTCGACCATTTTTAAGAATATGGCTACATCAAAATTTAGATCGGAATCTTTCGGGGAGAGCAGCTAAAAAGAGTAAGGGGTCTATATGCCCTACAATCACTTTTGACAGCGCTATTGCGCTGACTATGATCAATAAAGAACCACACTTCTACCTCACGAAAGCTAGTTTTTCCGAGATTTTTGCAAAAAAAAAACAACTAGTTTTCTTAAAAAACATAGCATGATTGTAAAAATACCACGAGTGTCAATTAGTATCGTTTCGGCCTAAATGAGCCCTGCTCTCTCTCCCTTTTATCAATCTTAAGGTTTCAACTATTTTGAGTGATCTTGAATCTGGTGCCAAGAACTTAGGTGCTGTTGTAAGAAAAATAAAACAAAGACTGCCCACAAGATGGTTCCTCTCTTCAAATTATCTTATACGCTAAAATAAGAATAAGAATTGTTCAATCAAACAGAATTCATTCTGATAAGGGCCTGATTTGACTTACAATCTGATGTTAGGTTCTTTAATAGCAGATTCCTTTTATTCTCTGCAACCAAAAGTTAAGAAAAAATGTTTTTCTCCTTTTTCAACACAATGTGCTTCTTTTTTCATTTAAAGCAGGAAAATCAAATCATCTCCATAACCTTCATAATCAAAGGATGTAAACTTTCATTGAAATATGACAACGACATCAAAATGGAAGAAAAACAAAATCTGTCGAATCATGTCCAGCAGATACTTCACTTTCGATTTCTGAGTTATTTCCGTATTTTCACCGATTCGATGACTTCCGATTTCCGCTTAAAAATATCTAGGCGGAAATAAATTAAATATTAACACTAATATTTCATAGCATTTGAATTAATTAATAAATATAAAAACTCCCTTGCTAGAATTAGCAAAACTGAACGTGGGATTGATGAGAGATATCCCACCTAAATCCTCCATCTAAAACCGCGAGGATTTTAGACTTAATGCCGCATAAAAAAAGAATCCAAAAGCAGCTCAAATTAAAAAAAAAATATATGGAACAGACAACTACATTATAGCAGCCACCTTGGTTTATATGATTTACAATGTCGGTAACTCCCATCCAATCACTACCGGACAACCGCGTTATCATATACAATTGGTAGCAGAGGTGGCTACAAAGATTAAATAACCTAACCCGAAAGGTAAGCACATTTCCAATAATCACCGGTGTATACGCATTTTCTTGTCTTGTTTTATTACGAATGATGGTATACGGTGATTAAGCAGAGAGTTCGTAGGAACGAACTGCAAGTAAGGAGCAACTGGATCCAATAGTAGCTTTTAAAAAATCCAATGTTCGCCAGCCAGCTGCGTCGTGCATGCAATGCGTGGTTGTAACCAAAACTCTAAAAAAACGGAATTCTGATCCCAATGGATACATAAAAAGAATTGACTTTTTATACTGATTCCAAATAAAAAAATCATTGAGTTTACTCTTATCCATCAATAGCTACGAACCAGAGAAAATTTGCTTGATAACAAACAAGGGCGGATACGTCCCCAAAAAGTCAAGCGATTTAATGAAACTCACACCATCAGAAGCAGCATATATTGTTTGCATATCTTTTTTTATTTATATTTTGTTTGTATGTTTGTCAATTTAAAATTGACAGAGCTCCTTATTACAAATAAGTAAGCAACAGCCTAAGTAAAGGAAGTTTCCAAGAAGTCGTTAAGCCCTGTTCAAAAAAGCACTGGGCATCGTCTACTAGGCATACATAACGAGGTTTTCCCGTCTGAAGTGCCTTTACTTTGTATGAACTACGTGACTTTTTAGGAATGAATGTGCAACCGTAAGGCATTACTTCCACTGCTACTGGGAAGCTCAGAATATAGTCTTTTAATAATCTTAAATCGATTGGCCATTCTAGGATTTTTAATCGACAGCAACATCCTCCATGAGGCTAAATCACAATTTGGTGCCACAAAATGACAGAAAACGCCATTTTTCAGTTGCACAATATTTTTGTTCACTTAAAAAGAACACTAGAATTTTTCAATTCCGTTCCATTAGGCCGCCTCCCAATCTCTAGGATGATCAGCTCATTACGACCACTCCTAGGATGTAAATTAAAAAAAAAACAAGTTTCTTTTAAATGAAAGTAAGGAGCGACATAAAAACTTAAAACGAACAGAAATTACTGCGTATATGAAAGGGGCTTTTCCTCCTAACTCCTCGCTCGTTAAGCAAAAGTTTGACTCTTTCTCTTAACTCTACTTCTTCAAACAGCAAAAACCTTTAGCGTAAAGAGCGGGGCGTTGAGGAGGAAAAGCCCCTTTCATATACGCAGTAATTTCTGTTCGTTTTAAGTTTTAATGTCGCACCTTACTTTCATTTAAAAAAACTTGTTTTTGTTGTTTAATTTCTGGACGCTTTTTAATTAATGTATGTTTTGATCTTGGATCTCCGCACATAAATAATTAAAACGAAATTTGCATATTATTTATTTTTTTTTGGCTAAATGGCTTTCTCATAGTTTTAATCGGAAGATTTTGAGAAAAAAGGAGAGGGAGGAAGTCTAGTTGCCCTCCGATTTGTTGATTACTTAAAAAGGCAACTAGAACTGTTAATTTTTTACGAACATTTTCATTAGTAAAAAATACACGTAATTTACGAATTAACTTACGTAACGAACTTCTATATTCGTATGTTTCTATTGCGTATATGAGGGAGTTCACCCCTCGTCGGTACCTCGCTCTTTACACTAAAGCTTAAATTCTGTCCCATTTCCTTAAGAATGACCCTTGAATCACAAAGGCCGTAGAATAAACAGTTGAAATTAATAAAAATACTTTAGCGTAAAGACCGAGGCATTACGAGGAGGTAAACCCCTCATATGCGCAATAATTTCTGCTCATTTTAAGTTTTAATGCTGCTCCTCACTTTCAGTAGAAACAAACTTTTCATATTTATTTTTTCATTGTTTTTGTAAATAATGCTAAAAAATTCTGCGCCCCCTTCATTGAAAGTCTCTTCCCCCATGAGAAGTTTTTCCATGGAAAGATCCTCCCACGTAGCCCCCCCCCCACCTCAACTCTCCCTCCCAAACCAAAAAAATCCCCCCTGAAAACGTCCGTACACTTCCCAGTAACCATTAGTATATGTAAACACAGGTCAAAGTTTGTAACTTGCAACCCTTCCCACGGGGACTGCGGGGGAGTAAGTCGTCCCCAAAGACATAGTTATAAGGTCTTTCGATTATGGTGAATAAAATGGCTATATCAGAATTTTGATCCAATGACTTTGGGGAAAAAATAAGCGTGGGAGGGGGCCTAGGTGCCCTCCAATTTTTTGGTCACTTAAAAGGAGCACTAGAACTTTTAATTTCCGTTAGAATGAGCCCTCTCGCGACATTCTAGGGCCACTGGGTCGATACGATCACCCCTGGGAAAAAAACAAACAAAAAAACAAATAAACACGCGTCCGTGATTTGTCTTCTAGCAAAAAAATGCAAAATTACACATTTTTAAGGAGGCACACTCGTGCCTCTTTAAAGAGGCGAACCAAGACAATGTTAAGCGATCTTCGGTTCCAGTGGTCGCAGAGGGATGGGGAGGGATGCATTTCGTAGCCCGAGCTCCAACTAAGAAACCTGCCAAATTTCATCCCCCTCCGACTTTTCCTTCATGGGGAAAATCTGGCCGAAAGTTTCGACCCCCCAACCCCAGCCCCCCTTTAACGTTGTCCGAACGGGCTGAAATTCACAAGTTAAGGTCCCCTAGAGCCCAGGAGCATATCCGCGAAATTTCAGCTCGATCCGATAACTCCTTCCCTGTTTTCCAGAAACCACGCATAGCCACATAATGTTCATGTTCTTTTTTTTCACCACGCCTACAGGTCACAGCCGACACCGGATCTGGGTGTACGAAGACTCATTCGACGCGGAATTCTCCGAGTAATTTTGCTTGAAAGTTTCGTCGGAAAATCTTAACCCCCCGATTTTCTAGCTTAGAAAAACCCCATTTCCCCATAAGAGCCCATGTTAAGTTTTTTGTTGTTAAAAGTTACGAATTTCAACATCAAGTACATCAAAATGATCAGCTCGACATAATGAGACTGACTGAAAGCTTCAAAAAATTCTGTCTTAATCCGTAAAATTTTTATTTGAGAAAAATGACAGAAACCCTTTTTTTCTGCCACGCCTACAGGTCACAGCCGACATCGGATCTGGGTGTACGAAGACTCATTCGACGCGGAATTCTCCGAGTAATTTTCCTGGAAAGTTTCGTCGGAAAATCTTAACCCCCCGATTTTCTAGCTTAGAAAAACCCATTTCCCCATTGAAGGTAAAATTTTCCCTTGTAATAACATCACTTGTTTGAAAAATTCTTACATTAACAGCAGCTTGGCGCAGCGGAAGCGTGCTGGGCCCATAACCCAGAGGTCGGTGGATCGAAACCACTAGCTGCTAACTTTTTAAAATTTGTAAAATTGGGTAATTTTGTCAGTTTGAATTTATTGATACACAAAGGGAGAAAATAAACATGGAAAAATGTGATCAGAATTACATACTGGAATGTTCACAAGAATTTATACTGAAGCGGGGGTAAGGCTTGATGGAAGCAACCATTTAAATTAATTTCCTAATTGAAGCCGTTGGTGAAATTTTTTATTGTAATAACTTGTTTGATAACAAGCATAACAGCAGCTTGGCGCAGCGGAAGCGCGCTGGGCCCATAAACCGGAGGCGGGTGGGTAAAAACCACTAGCTGCTAAATTTTTAATTAAGCTGCTAAACTATTAAAATTATCAAAATTAGATAATTTTGTCAGTTTGAATTTATTGATACAGAAAGCGAGAAAATAAACATGGAAAATTATTATTAAATTACATCCACCATGGATTGTAGAAAAACGTACAGAAATAATATGAAAAAAACTTCGTTTTCTTAAAGAGTTAAAGAGGCTGCGTCCCAAAGTCGAACCTTAAAACGTACAGGAATCCAAAATCCCCCGTTTTTAAAGACTCTTTTGTACAGGTTTTTTGTTGTGGGGGGCTGCCGCCCCCCTAACCCCCCGCTCTTGGCTTCGGAAAGGCCCTCTTTTAATTAACAAAGAATTGAAATGAATGAATAATGGAATAACTTCGAAAATTGTTAAACACAAGAGGACAGGAGAACCATTGCGCCGAAACTAGTAATTAGTAACAATGAAGTTGACCACTCCATTTACATTTTAACATAATTATTGAAACTGTTTCCCAGACACAGAGCACACAAGCTAAGAGCTGGGGGTTTGTTGGTGTACAACAAAAAAACCTGTACAAAAGAGTCTGTAAAAGCGGGGTATTTGGGGGGCGGCAGCCCCCCAACTGCCTCTCCTAATTCCTGTACGTTTTAAGGTTCGACTTTGGGACGCAGCCTCTTTAACTCTTTAAGAAAACGAAGTTTTTTTCATATTATTTGTAGATAGAAGCTTGAAACTTCTACAATAAAGTTCTCTGATACGCTGAATCTGATAGTGTGATTTTCGTTAAGATTGTATAGCTTTTAGGGGGTGTTTCCCCCTATTTTCTAAAATGAGGCAAAGTTTCTCAGGCTCATAACTTTTGATGGGTAAGACTAATCTTGATGAAACTTATATATTTAAAATCAGCATTAAAATTTAATTGTTTTGATATAACTATTGGTATCAAAATTCCATGTTTTAGAGTTTTGGTTACTATTGAGCCGGATCGCTCCTTACTACAGTTCGTTACCACGAACTGTTTGATAACTTACCTGCGAACACTGGGTAATTTGCACACTTTAGGGCCAATGCCTGTGAGGCTGTGGAGAAGAAGTAACACCGGAGGCAAACTTATTAGACATTCACTTACAGCCTTGGTATAGTGGGTCAAAAATCAGCTATATAATTTTAACTCAAAGAAGAATAGGAAAAATCAAATATATTAAATTGGAACATATTCAGGAAGAAGCAAAATACTTTGGAACCAGTAAGGAAACATTAAGTGCCAATGAGCTGATTTGAGTTAGGTCAATTAGTTGTGAGAAGCAAGTGGAGGGGGCTTTTGAGTTCTTTTTTTTTCAAATGGGTCTTTCACAATGTTAGCCCAATACAATGCGGCTATGGGTCCCAGAAAAGACCAAGAGAGGGAAAATTGTTGCGCTCCAATTATTTTTGCCCCCCCCCCAAAAAAAAAAGAAGACTAGAACTTTCAATTTACAGTCGAATGATTCTCCTTCCAACTTTCTATGACCGGTCGTTCCATGTGAAGCGGCCAGGAAAAAGTATTTGGCCCTTGGTCAAGCCTCTTTTTTTAGGGAGGGGGCACAGATTTTTTGGCATGTTTCCAGATCCTAGCTTTCCGTAAGCACAACGTGTTATCACTTTGAAGAAGATAACAACCTGGGAAATTTTGAAGCCACTGGACACCCAAGATGATATTTTTAAAACCTATGAAACCTATCCGTAAACAAAAGACAACTTGCATATTTTACTACATTTATCGCGAATAGTGTGGAAGTCACTTCATTCCCAAATGCATATTGATTAGACCTTTTGACTATCCTGAATAAAATAGGTACCTCAAAATTTTGGACACATGGCAGCGAAAAGGTGCATGGGGGAGCACTAGCTACCCTCGATTCTTCTTCGACTTATTTAAATGGCAATAGATGTTTCAATTCGGAATAAATAGCCCCCCACTCAATTTTCTACAACCACCCCTTTCATGCGAAGTGGCAGGGGGGATAGCATATAAAAAGCAAATGAATCTCAATAAGCCTGATTTACTAATTTAATATTTCAAGTCATGTTGAATAATTAATTATGTCGTTAATCAACAATTATAGTCTCAACTCTGTTGGGGAGTTGATAGTTTGAGGAAAAGTTTTTTGAGAACATAATGCGGCATAAAATTGTGGGTTTGGGGGAAGGAGGTGGTGTTTTTTCCTGGTCCTCACAGTATGCACTATGGTTTTGTCTTTTTTATACCAGTCGACAATGGTATTTACCTACTTCAAAAAAATAAAATTCCTTGGAAAAGAGGTTAAATTTCAGATGTTCTAGTTTTCTTAATGTTTTGTGATGAATCCTCAGAATAGAGATTTCAGGAACAATAAAATTAACATCACGGAAAATATTGGATCTTCCATTAAAACATTGGCAGATCCAAAATTTTTTGAAAAAAGCGATTGGTATGAGAGCTGAAAACAATCATTTTTTCACAATTGAGGCTAGTCAGTTGTATCATAAGCCACGTATGAGTTTTATTTTTAGCGTGGATAATTACGTCTATAATTTGCCACAACTTAAAGACAAACAGCCCTTTTATTTTACAACCGAACTGTCAAAGGAATTGGCAATGATAATATTTGTTTTTGTTGTGCCTTCTATAGCTGCAAACATTTCACCACACCAACAAACATTAAAACTCTACTTAATGTAGTTTTATTTAGTCGAGTCCCACCTACCGTCAGATCTCAAGGAAAAGCCAGGTGGTAATAATATACTTAACTAGAAACCGATACGACATGAGAAGCGTCATCAACATGATGCAGTCGATTTTCACGACACATTTTCCGGAACGCAGCAGAAATCTTCAAGTACAAAACTCAACAGCAAGAGGCACTGATGTTATTGAGCAAAATTTATGTTCGTTTTCAGTTTTAATATCACTCTTACTTGTTTTTTAAGAAGCTTTTTATTAATTTTTTCTTCGACTTTAAGAGAGTACAAGCATGTTGAGTGAGATATATGTAAGCAGAAGTTCATCCGAACCTCTAATAGCAAGAATCTATCTCGCTACCAGAAAACTAGACTATCACAACCTAGAAAAGCGATCAGAGACAATGCTTTAGCGTTGCCTATAGTAAAGAGCAATAGGGCTTCAATGTTTCATTGATGTATCTATTTTTGTCAGAGCCACTTCATACAGAAGGGGTCATTTGATTGAAAATTGCAAGCTCTAGTGCCCTTTCTTCCCAAGGACATCCGATCAAATTTTGAGATAACCATTTTGTTCAAAACAGTACAAATGTCAAATAACTACGCCTCTGTGTTGACATAAAACCCCCACAGCCATCGCGGCAAGAGCTGCAAGTTACGCAAGTTGTCCATAATTAAAGAGCTGGTCTGAGGGCAACCATCCTCTTCCTGTCCTTTTTAGCTACCCTCAACTTAAAAACATCCGATTGAAATTCTGAAATAGTCATTTTGTCAAAAACAGTCTAGAGGTCAAATAACTATAGACCAGAGATGAAAAAAAACAGCCTCTATGGAAAGGGTTGCAAGTTATACAAGTTGCCCATGGTTAACATATAAGGTTATTTACTGTGACAAATGGTGAAATTTGATCCCTGGTTTCCAAAAAGGGTCAGGGTATTAAGATGAAATCTTAAATAAATATTGAGAGGGATGTCAAACGCAACCAAAACACACTACGTGCAAGCCGGTAATCAAAAGGGCATAGTAATCAAACATTTCATCGTAACAAACTGTAGTAAGGAGCGACCCGGCTAAAAATAGAATTTTGATACCTATAGTTACATCAAAACATTTTAAGGCTGATTTTAAATCACGCCATCAAATTCATCGTATCAGAGAACCTTACTGTAGAAGTTTCAAGGTCCTATCAACAAAAATATAAGTTTTGTATTTTTTGATTTTTTTTTTCCCAGGGGTGATCGTATCAACCCAGTGGTATTAGAATGTCGCAAGAGGGCTCATTCTAATAGAAATTAAAAGCTCTAGAGCCCTTTTTAAGTGATCAAAAAATTGGAGGGCACCTAGGGCCCCTCACATGCACATTTTTCCCCAAGGAGGTTCGTCTCCTCCACAATATCTTGCTCTTTACGCTAAAGTATTTTAGTAATTTCAACTATTTATTCTAAGGCCTTTGTGATTAAGGGGTCATTCTTAAAGATTTGGGAAAAAATTCAAACTTTAGTGTAAAGAGCGCAGTATTGACGAGGGGGTGAACTCCTCCATATACGTAATAAAAATACACAAATATAGAAGTTCGTTAGGTAAGTTAATTCGTAAGGCATTTATGTTTATTACTAACAAAAACGTTCGCAAAAAAAATCTATTTGCATTTTTAAGTAACAAAAAATTGGAGGGCTACTAGGCCTCTTCTCCCATCCCTTTTCTATCAAAATCGTCCGGTCAAAACTATGAGAAAGCCATTTAGCAAAAAAAAATTAATGTGCAAATTCCGTTTTATTTATTCATGTGCTGTGAGCCAAAATCAAAATATGCATTAATTCAAAAACGTTCAGAAATTAAATAAAAAAAAAACAGTTTTTTAACTGCAAGTAAGGAGCGATAGTAAAACTTAGTACAAGCAGAAATTATTCCATAAAAGAAAGGGTTACCCCTTCCTCAACGGGCTCACTCTTTACACTAAAGTTTTTAATTGTTTTAAAAAGTAGAGTTGTGACAAAGAGTTAAACTTTGGCGTAAAGATCGGGGCGTCGAGGAGGGACAATCCCTTTCATATACGGAATAATTTCTTTTCCTTATAGGTTTTAATGTCGCTCCTTACTTGCAGTTAAAAAAAAACTTGTTTTTTTATTTAATAATATATAAGGAACAGCTGAGAATCTTAACTCGAAACTTATAGGATATGTTGAGGAGGATGGCAAAGAATGATCGGAGGGGAAGCAGTCCCCTCCCCTACCCTTTTGAAATACCCCTCCCCTCAACACTGACTGAAATTTTGAAGTCGTTTTGTTCTAAATAATCAAAAGGTCTAATAACTATGCCTTAGGGGATTTCAAGCCCCCTTAGCCACGGGGCGAGCTTTGCAAAGTAAGCAATTTGCCCATTGTTTATGTTCAGGGTTTATCACAAACAAAGGGGGGAAGTTTGATTATGGATGAGTCCAAAAAGGTTAAGGGTATTAAAGTGAAACTTCGGCAAATGTTGAGAGGTATGTTAAACTAAATCAAAGGACATTATGTGCATCCAGTTTATCAAAAAGGCGTATCTGCGATATCTTAAGAACGGCTAAGGGTATTTAGTTGAATTTTCAGGGCATGTTTGAAAAGTGGTCGGAGACCATGCTTTTTTTTTTTTTAGCTTCTCTCCCTCCAAAGACATCCAGTCAAAATATTTTAAATAGCCGTCTTGTCTAAAATAGTCAAAAGGTCAAATAACTATGCCTCTGGGGATGATATAGCCCTCACAACCCCTGGGCAAGGGTTGCAAGTTATGCAGGTTGCCCATTGTTTACGTACAAGGTTGGTTATTGGGAAAAGGAGGCATGTTTGAACCTGGGTTTCCATAAAGGCTTAGGGTATTATGGTGGAACTTTCGGAAAATACTGAGTGGGATGTCGAACAAAATCAGAACATACTATATACAGGATTGTTGTAAAAAAGGGGGTACTAGCAGTATTAAAGGAGTGGCTGGGGCTATTAAGTTGAAACTTTCATGGGAATTTGAAATGATTGGAGGGCAGCCAACCCTCTCCCCCACTGCTCTTTTAGATAGCCCCCTCTACACCACTAGAAATTTTGAAAAGCCATTGTCTTAAAAATATTCAAAAGAACAAGCAACTGTGCCTCTGGGGATGCCATCCCCCTATACCCCCCGAGGCAAACAAAATGCAAATCATGCAATTTCTCACTTTCTAAACATGCAGGATTTATTATTGGGAATTAGGCATGTTTGCTCTTGGATGTCTCCAAAATGTTAAGGGTATTGAGGAGAAAGTTCGGGGAATGTTGAGCTAAATCAAAAGACATAATGTGCATCCAGTTTATCAAAAGAGATGCGCCTGCGATACCTTAGAAACGGGTATATATATATATATATATATATATATATATATATATATATATATATATATATATATATATATAGGGTATATATATATATATATATATATATATATATATATATATATATATATATATATATATATATATATATATATATATATATATATATATATATATATAGGGTATTTATAGGGGATACCTTAGGAACTTTCAGAAAACTTTGAGGGGATATTGAACAAAATTCAAACACACTAAATGCATGCTGGTTGTCAAAAGGGCGTATCAGCAATATCTTAGGGAGGGTTCAGGTTATTAAGCTGAAACTTTCAGGGTATCCTCAGGGGGGGGGGCTTGAGAGCGACGGTGGGGCAGTTAGACACTTCTCCACTTGCCCTATTTAGATACCCCTCTGAAACACTAATGGATTTATAAAAAAAAAAAAAAAACGTTCGTTCAAATAGTCTAAAAACTATGCCTCTAGAGCTGAAAAGCATCCTACAGCCCCCATGGTAAGGGTTGTGAATAATGCAATTTGCTTTTTGTTTACGCACATGATTCACGACTGTGAAAGGGGGGTGTTTGATCTTGGCGGATTGTGGGTATGTCCGAAAAAGTTGAGGGCGTTAAGGTAAATTTCCAGTAAATGTTGAGCAGGATAAAATCAAAAGACACTAATTAGAAATAATAAATCAGATTCGAATACTTTAAATTTTAAGCCGAAGACATCAAAACTGGGGAAATATTCATTATATAGTTTTTAAACTTAGGCCATCAAAAACGAATAGAAAAAAAACTCAAAAAAGAAGATTTCCGAAAAAGGTAAAGATCCATATTTGACTCCAGACCAGAGGAAAAAGGACCTATAACTCAAAACTATAATATATCAAAATAATTCCGATTATTTGTATTTTGAGTGAGCCATTATAAATCGTCTGCTTTGTCACGATTTGCGGTGTTTTCCAAGAGTATACACAGGAAACAAACGCGAACCTCGGCAATCAAAATACTCTATGTGCACTGGGTTTTCAAATTACTTATAAGTTCTCTGGAATTGCTAAAGGAGAGAAGAGATCGGGTAAACTTTAAATTTTGACTTGAGAAGAAGGGGCCGAGGCCAATAGAAAGACGCTGTGTGTATCCAATCCATCGAAATACCATGTCTGCAATATCTTGGGAACATCGTTGAAGATAAAGAGTTGAAACTTTAAGAGACTCTTTGGTGAAAGTTGCTTTTGGTGAGGCAAGAAAAATTTTAATTTAGTATTGTGACGAGGATGAAGAGACCAAACAATTTGTGTTCTCAACTAGACAAAAATAACTTTCTTGCACTAAAAGCGTCATTTGCGCTTTACTGAAAACAATATACATTTTAAGCATTTCCTATTTTAGCGCTAACGAGTCAAAAACTACCAAGGTTTCCTAGAATAAATATCATAATATATTAAACAATCAGTCTGCTTGCATTAGTTTTTTTTATGCAATCTTGATTATTATAAAGATTTTCTATTGCTGTTAATACATGTCATTACAGTAAAATAAAGATGACATTTAAGCCATTAGGAAAGGGAAGGGGAGTACTACACTTATCTGAAAACTTTATCAATGTTGAGGTGTATTTTTTTTCTGTTGTGTTGCTGTTAATGGTATGATAGAACAAACCCACAACTTGAAATAAAAATTAGTTTCCATGAAGGGCAAAGGCTAAGAGGAGGGGCGCTAGTCCTAGTCTATTCTTTGGTGATTTATGCTCGTTTTTGGTCTCATTCATTCATTGATAGCAATTCCTGCTTGTTTTGACTTACAACTGTTTTATGATTTGATTTCTTCTGGTCTTTGGTTTAATATAGCTCTTTACTTTTGTTTGAAAACTTCTTTTTTTGGAATTTTGTTTTTAATGGATTAGAATAAAGAGGTGATCCTGAACCGAATCCCTTAAGAAGTGAAAAGTATAGATCTATCACACAAAAGGTAGTTGACCCTGATCAGTTTCGGAAACATATCCCAAAAAAAGTGTCTCGGTAACAACCTTTAAAAGAATTCAGGTTTTTCGTCAATAATAGCAATTTTATGCAAATAAAAGAGATAAGAATATATATGGCAGTCAATTTAATTTCTTTTTTCTACTCTATTCCTTTTCAAATCATTGACATTTTTTGAAGCATATCTTAGAGCACCTGTGTGCAATATCATCCCTCAGCCGGTTGTCACTTAAAGGGGGAAAAAGTGAAATAAAAAGCGTTCAGAACTCACAGATGAATATATAAGTTGTCAAATCGATTACACCTAAATTTAAAACGTTTTTGAGAGTTTGGGTAAGATCTCTTATCAATAACTTAGTTTTGTAACCGAAGACATTTCCTGCATTAATTAAAAAAAGATAGTTTTCGAAAAAAGAAGCTTTTCAAATTAAACTGTTCGTGGTAACTAACAGGCTAAGGACCGACTCGGTTCGGTAGTAACCAAAAGTCTAAAAAGAGGATCTTTGATAATAATTCATACATCAAAAAAATTGGCTTTATACACTGATTCCGAATATACAAAAACTTATAAAGTTTGATTTATGAATAAAAAGCTATGAGCCAGAGAAAATTTACCTGATTTTGAAAAAAAAGGAGAAACACCCCCGAAAAGTCAATCGCTCTTAACGAATATCACGCCATCGGATTCAACATATCATTTTTTTTTTTTATTTTTTTTTTTTAGAGGTTATTGTATCAAACCAATTGTCCATGAGCATCGTGCAAGGCAGCTAGCCCTCCTCCCGAGCCTTTTCTGAGAAAGACATTCGGTTCAGCATAGTTGGAAGGTCCAATAGGTATGCCACTGAGGATGACATGACCCCCCAGAACCCCTGGGGAAAGGGCTGAGAGTTATGCAATTTGTCTGTTGTTTACACATAGTATTTGCTTTTGTGAAATAAACAATTTTTTTTTCTTCGGGGAGGTGGTCTGTGGGTTTTATGGGAGGGATTTTCAACGGGAAGGTTTTTCTGTGAAGAGGAGTTTCCAGGAGGAATTTCCTAGGAGAAATTCTACACAGGGGAGGAGAGACTCATGGCAAGATAAAAAAAAACAGTCAGAAATTAAACAGAACATAAATAATAAATAAAAAATATATAAAATAGAAAATAAACGGCCATCAAAAATCCACAAAAAAATGAATTTTTTTCAACTGGAAGTAAGGAGCAACGTCAAAACCTAAAACGAACACAAATAATTCTGTGTATGAGGAGCCTGCCCCTCCCTCGGCCCTGGCCCTCTACGCTAAAGTTTGTCTTTTTGTCATAGTTCTTTAAGCTTAACTATTGAAAACAAGGGTCGTTGAATTTAAATGAGAAGTATTTTTAAGAACACTAATACTTTAGCAGAAAGATCAGAGATTGAGGAAGGGACATCTCTCATGCACAGAATTATTTCTGCTACTTTTAAGTTTCACTTCGTGGTAATGAACTTTATAAGTAAGGAGCGACACAGCTCAATAGTAACCGAAATTTTTGATACTACTAGATTTAAGAAAAGAAACGGATTTTTAAGCTAATTTCAAATATATACGTTTCATCAAGTTTAGTCTTACCTATCCAAAGTAACGAGCCTGAGAATAGTTGCCTTATTTTCGGAAAACGGGGAAAACACCTCCTAAAAGTGAGAGAGTCTTAATGAAAATCATACCATTAGATTCAGGGTATCGGAGAACTCTAATGTAGAGGTTCAAAGCTCCTATCTGGAATTTCGTATTTTTTGCCAGAAGAAAGATCATGGATGCGTGTTTATTGGGTTTTTCCCCCAGGCGTGATCGTATCGGCCCAATGGTTCTAGAATACCGTGAGAAGGTTCATTCGAATGGACATTAAAAGTCCTAGTACCCCTTTTAAGTGACCGAAAAAATTAGAGGGCGACTAGGCCCCCCACTCCCATTTTTCCCCAGTCCCCTGATAAGAATTTTGAGATAGCCATTTTGTTCAGCATAGTCAAAAAATCTAATAACTATGTCTTTCAAGATTACTTAATCCCCCAGAGTCCCCGGGGAAAGGGCTGCAAGTTGTTAACTTTGTCCATTGTTTCCATATGGTATTAATGGAAAGTATACAGACGTTTTCAGGGGGGATTTTTTCTAGTGGGGGGCGGGGGGAAAATGTTACGATGGAGAATTTTTCCACGGAGGAATTTTTCACGGGAAAAATGAATTTTCCATGAAGGGGCGCCGGATTTCCCAGCATTATTTAGAAAATGATCAGAAAATTAAATATAAAAATTTTTTTACAACTGAAAGTAAGGAAAAACATAAAAACTTAAAACCAACAGAAATCATTACGTATGTGAGGTGATTCGCCCCCCTTGTCAATAGCTTGCTCTTTACGCTAAAGTTTTTTTAGTACTTCCAAAAGAGCTATTTATTCTAATTAAACCCTATGTGATCCAGGGGTCATTCTTAAGGAATTGGAACAAAATTCAAACTTTAGCGTAAAAAAGAGGCATTGATGAGGGGGCGACCCCGCTCATATACGTAATAACTTCTGTTCATTTTAAGTTTTAATGTTGCTCCTTAATCTCAGTTGAAAAAAACTTCTGTTTTCTTATTTAATCACAGTAAAGAGCCATATTAAAAACCTATAGCGAGCCGAAGTCTTATAATAATGTAACACTTCATGGTAACGAACTGTAAGTAAGAGGCGACTCGGGCCCAGTAGTAACAAAAACTTTTAAAAAAACAGAATTTGATAACAATTAATGCATCAAAAGAAGTAATCAAAGAGACCGAAGTGACCCAGAAACCCCCCATTGTCCATGGAGAAAGGGCTCTAAGTTAGAAAATTTGCCCATTGTTAACATATAGTTTTTGTTATTAAGGAACATGCGGAATTGTTTTTGAAGTTAGGGGGAGTGAATTTCCCATTGAAAGGATATTTCTTCTAGGAAATTTTACGTAGGGGGAGGGGAGGGAAGGACATTTCCTGGCATGATCCAAAAAAACGGTCAAAAAGTAAATAAAAAAGAAGAACTTTCTTCAACTGAAAATAAGGAGCAACATTAAAATTTAAAACGGACAGAAACTTCTTAAACAAAAACTGCTTAAACACAAAAGCCGCATAATTTGAATGATAAGTATTTTAAAGAACTTTAAGACCCTAGCGATCCCACAGCATACATTTCCAGTTAGCTGCTACCCAATTGAAGACAAATCAATTTGGTCTAATTTGAGTCATGAATCAATACGATTTTTTTTTGATTTTTTTTACTGCACTTGCCTTCATTGTTTTTGGACAAGATTTTATTTCATTCGAGATTTTGATGTAATTACCTAAATGTCCTGAAACCGTCAGTTACTGTGATATAGCTGATGTGGTAATTTGATAACCGAGATACACAGAGTGTCTTTTGATTAAGTTCTGCTCTATCCCTTTTCGACATAGTTCAATGTCCACTAACCCCACATAAAACACGTGAAAGTTGCATCTTGCCACCCCAAGACACTCTCGAGATGTTGCAGACACGGCATTTTGATTGCCTGGCAGCATACATCATCTTCTGATCATTGCAGATATGGTATATTGACAGCACGGATGCACATAATATCTTTTGATTTATTTATACTCTTTCTTCAAAGAATAATCCAGTGTAGACTAGCCCCCGCCCCTCACAAGACACCAATGAAAGTTTCATCTTGAAACCCCAAGCCGTTCCCCCAATATTGCAAAAACGCAATTTTGACAACCTGGTAAGACATCTTTAGATTTACCTCACTTCTTAACTGTGTCTAAACTCTTAACTCACAGAAGCAATACTTTTCTTAAACAGTCCCAAGGAAGCTTATAGTGCAGCAGCGTTTTGGTGGAAGATAGACGTAAATTGTTATGCCTCCTCTCTCTAAACAAAAATTTGAAGTCCCTTTCGTCCAACTCACCCCCTTCCTTTCAACAGCGCACGAATGTTTCAATTTTACCCCCAAAACTGTTCCCAAGATATTGCTGATTCTGAATCTCAATTCTTTCGCTGTTTCTGGGCAATATTTAAGTTTAAAAATTTTGATCCAACATCATAAGAGTTACTGGAAACATCCATTCATACAAAGTGACCACGAAAAATGTTTCACCCATTTCTAGCCTTTTGCCGAGTCGAATTTTCGTGGGATTCAATATCTTTTTTGTATTTTTTCTTCAACGTCGGGATTCCCAAGGCCCAAGGACTTAAGAACATGTTTAAAGTCGCTCGATAGAAATTTTTCGGACCTATATTTTCCTGGGGGAGGGTGGCTTGGCCCGAGTCACAAAACAATGTGTTTTTACATTAAGCTTCTCTTGCCCCAAGGACTTGCAGCCAATAAGTTTCAAACTTATTAATGACAAAACGTTGTGGGGCCTATTTCTAAGCCCCCAACCTCCCTCCCTCCATAACAAATATTTTATCCTTTAAACCCAGAAATAGATCCCTAAAAGTTTCGAGCAAATCCCACAACCAACATCAAAGAAGGGGTCTGTATGGGTCGTGGCATCCTCAGAGGCATACTGATTCGATCGTTACTGTTCTGAATGAAATCAGTATCTTAAAAATTTTGGTCAGATGTCTTGGGGGTTAGGGAACTGGTTGAAAAAAAAAAACATAGAAAAAACATAATCACTTTCAACTCTTAAAAAGGACATACAGACTCTAAGTTTCCAATCAAATAAGCCTCCTGCGAAGTTTCTAAGACCACCCCTACCATAAAAAGTGGGCAGAGGAAAAACAATAAATTAAGGCATTTGACTTTTTACTTAGGCTGTGCTAGTGCGCTGTATTTACAAATTACCTATGAATTGTAATACCTTTAGGGATTACTCATATGACGTGGATGAACATAGTTAGGATCTCTTAATCCCAAGCCTCTAGAGTGAGGGTTAAGACCCACAAAATGGCGGCCTATTTACGAGGGTTGCCTTTCAAACCAGGTGGCCAGTCCCAAATGCCAAATCTAACAGCTGAACAAGCCAAGCTTGAGGCCCAAAAATCACGGTTTCGGGGTCTAAAGAGCCAACAAAGCCAAATCCTTGACTCTATGTTGTGGTTGTTAAAACAAAATTACTAAACGTTACAGAACTCATCTTTTCCTCGGCTCCTCTACCCTGAAGCGCAATACGATAAAGCTCGCCTTCTACTTATAATATCACGTATTTTAAAAAAAAAATAAATAAAAACAGCACATTCGAATGACAAGTAAGTGCTAAGTAAATTATTCTTTATATCCTAATATATTCTCAGGGAAGTGGAGAACTGATGCCTATAAGAATCGTGTTTTTTTTATAACCAAACATGGATTCGGTCATCTTTTTTCTATAACACTACCTCAGTATGGGTTAGACTTTACATAATAGCAAAAAAGAAGATGGAAACGAGTATGGCAGCAATACTGGAATGGAAGAAATATTTCTTGCCGTATTAAGTGATTCAAATATGCACACTCATTCACTTAACAATGTGCGACGTTGTTTGCATAATAAATAGTTACACGGCGACCTTAGCGTGTTGAGCACGGTGTTGAGTCCAGGAGCTGATATTTGCAGCTATTATTACTGATTCAAATAATACAAATTGTGGCGTCTAAGCTTCGAAATAACATTTCGTCAATATTATCTAAATTGCCTTTCAATTGACTGCATAACTAATCAATTGTCCAGTCTCCGTCAAAGTATGAAAAAACAAACTGGACAGCTTAATTACAAGTTCTATCATCAGGATCACCACCAAAGCATTAAGAAACTTAAGTACTGGCAAAAAACAATGTTCATCGAAATTTTTGGTCTTAAACCAACCTTAGCTTTCTTCTAAATCTATCTTTTCGGTCTTCCCAACTCTTTTTTTCAGCGCGATCAGTTACAAGCCATTAATTCTGACTATTATTACTCTACCATACTATGTTCGTCGTTTATGGAATTAACTTCAAAGTGCCAAAAACTGCAACCCGACATAATTGGATTATGTGGGACATTCCTTAAGGGACAAACGGATAGCCTCCTAGATATCCCAAGCTATGCATCAAAGTTTCTACATAGAAAAGAAGCTCGCAGAGGAGGATTGGCTATTTATGCGAGAAATGAATATGCTGTGCATATTAACAACCAACTGAGCCAGAATGTGGAAGGCATTTTTTAATCACTTTTCCTTGAGCTGTTTGTGCCTTCTAAGAAGAAGATATTAATTGGAGAAATATATCGCTCACTGTCAGGTTCTCTTTCTGCTTTTATGGATATACTAATTCATATTTTACAGCTGACAGGAAACCATGGGTGATTTTAACATTAATCTAGCCTTTCCTCTAACAAACAGCTCGATGGATCGTCTCACTATTATGTCAGGATCTAATCTTTACCCTTCAACTACGATTCGAACCAGAGTAACAGAAAATACAATTCACTGATTGACAAAATTTTTTTACATTATCTCCGGCAATGGTACCAGTACCAGAAGTGACACATCTGGTCACTTTTCTATACACACTATCTTCAACACGGCGAGGATGTCAACTCCGCTCGTAAGAACTTACCAGGATCTACAAGTAAATAATCTTAAAGAGAAGAGTCTTCAACTCTTAAAAGAAGAGTTTAAAAAAAGTTCTTTGGGGCAGCATCCTAGCGAAAAAAGATGTGAATGAAAGTTTTGAAATTTTCCACAGTGCGTCCGTAGCTGCATATAAGACACGCTGTTTTAAAGAGAAACCAAAAAACCGTGGAAGAAAAAATACGCCAGTATGTCCATGGGTTACCGAAAGCTTACTCATTTGCATAAATAAGAAAAACAAGTTATGGGCAAATTACAGAAACCACCCAAACCGAAAAACCTAAAGATATATGAGACGTATAAGAAATGCCTTCATTCAGTTCTGAGGAAAGCAAAAAGAGATTATGAGCATAACAAACTATCGTAAAGTGGCAAAGATGAACGAAAAGCCTGGAAGGTCATTAATTCGGTTTTGCGACCAAATGATAAGAGAGCGGAATTACATTCCAGACTTTTAATCAATTAATTTTTTACAAAACCACTCAGGTTGCAAAAGAGCTCAGTACATTTTTCGCAGAGATATGATGAATTACTCCAAATTCTGCGAGAAGTCCCCAGAAACCTTACAAGCATTACCTTGGCTCAGCATGCGCCAAATCAATGGCAATAATTCCTGTGACATCAACTGAAGTAGAGCTAATTGTAAAGACCTTGAAAGACACATTAACATCTGGATTTGACCGGATATATACGAAAGCCCTGAAAGCAGGCCTCCTTTGTATCCTAGAGCCATTAAATTATTTGGTAAACTTGTCTCTAAGAAGTGGTGTTGTTACTTCGATACTGAAAAATCGAGATTAATCCCTCCGCATAAAGATGGCACTCAGGACAATCCATCGAACTTCCGACCCATATCAGTTTTATCTATTTTTTCAAAAGTTTTTGAAAAACCACTGCAAATACTACTTTACCAGTTTCTTAAAAAAACGGGATTTTTAAGTTGTCAGTTCAGCTTCAGACCTGGTCATTCAACAGAAGATGCTCTGGCATCCCTAAGCTTATTTATCAACAGGGCACTTGATTCAGGTCTTCTGCCAGCTGCTATATTGATTGACATCAATAAAGCATTTGACAGTATGGATCATAGAATCTTACTGGGAAAGTTGGGACACATTGGAGTGAGAGGAATAGTCCTGCAATGGTTCGAATCTTACCTTCAGAATAGGGGCATCTACATTGGTGACGATCCGAGGAACGGCACTACTGTGAAATTCAGTGCGCCTCAAGGATCAATCCTCAGTCCTCTTTTGTTTTTAGTCCATGTAAATGACCTAACACCTGTTCTTAACCCGAAACATAACGTTCCCAAATGCTGTAACCTATGTCTTGATCAAACATCTGAGGTCAATGCGAACAAACAAGATGAACTTATAGCATTCGTCGACGACACTACAATGACCTGCTGCGGACTCGATGTGCCTTCACTCCAGCGAAAGCTTGAAAACATCCTAGAAGAAACCTACCTGTGGATGGATGCCAACAAATTTGTCATTAATGTCGTAAAATCTTGCATCTTATTATTTTCTAGGGTAGAAACCCTTCACCCAGAAATAACAGGAATTGTGACGTCTCGTGAAAAGGTTTAACGACCAGTGAATGTATTTGCAAAATATTTAGGAGAAATGTTGGATAAAAACCTGTCTTTGCTTCCTCACCTCCATGCAGTAGAACTAAAGCTTTCAAGGAATCTGGGTATCATGGAAAAACTGATGCACAAATTCCTACATCACTTACCCTTCTCTACAATGCGCTCATCAAACCCCATTTACAGTATTCCGCAATGGTTTGGCAGTCGACGTTCATATCCCATCTGAAAAAACTGGATTTCATCCACAAGAATAGCTTGAAGATCATCAAACACACAGAAGATTATATCTCGCTGAAATCGCTGTCTGAGCTTTCCTGTCTGGTTTTTGCTTTCAGATTCTTCTCCAGCTTGCTTCCACTGCCTTTTAGGAATCTATTCCGTTTGGTAGCCAAACAGCATCTTCCACTTACAAGACTATCTGCAGAGATCCATATTCGACATACGCCAGCAGTGAGGTCGGATTTTTCACCTAACATCGTCTGCGCTAAGGCTTACAATACCCTTCTACTTGAACTGAGATGTAAGAGCTCCCTTGATTCTTTCAAAAGAGAATAAAAAAAATATCTTGTTTTGAAATAAGTTAAATTGAATAAAGAATTGAAATAGATAAGAGAATTTAGTCCTTATTGAGTCTTTTCTTTAAGTAGAGATTGGAGTCGTTTGCTCCTGGATGAAATGGTATGGACTAGTAAGGATCATACTGAAGGTAGGGCCATGGCTGTATCGACGAATGGAGGAAGAGCCATAGTGCGTAACAAGTTTTGAGGCGTTGAGGGACTCAGCATGCATTTTTGCAGAGAGAAGAGAGATTACGTAAGTTATGAGTGTTATATTTTATAATAAATTTATTTATAATAAACCCGAATAAATTTATTTATAATAAACCCGAATATAAAATATTATATATTTTATAATATTTATTATATTTTTATAATAAACCTGAGTCAACTGAACTGAACTGATGAGGAACCGGTTGACAGATGGCACAGATTTCATACTGGTATGAAACAATTGATAATTTGGATGTTAAGCTGGAAGACATGGCTAGGGAAGGTAATTTCCGACACCTGGCAAAATATATACTAATGAGATTGAACGAATTTCAGAAATCACATACACAAGGTGGTGCGCTCCAAGTGCGGCAAGTGTGCAGGGTGGCAGAACTGTGACAACCATTGCGGGGACTAATCCAAGCTTGGCGCTCCGAGCAGGTACACAGGTGGCGGAAAGTGGGTAACTCATCGTATATGCTAAGGATGAGGAAGCCAAGTATGAGTCTTCTCAAGCAACTATGTTTTCTTTGGCTGTCAGAGCGAGGAGCCTTTTCGGTCAGCCAGGCGTGTACGCAGGATTTTATTTTCGACAGGGGATAGTAAAAAATATATTTTATATTTGGCATCAGAAGTTTCCGGATATAAGAATTTTTTAGAGGGGAGGGGGAATAGCGGATCCTGAAGACCTCTTCCAGGGTTATGTCCCTTGCCTGAGCCTCAAATCCGTTTGGTGAGTCCATCCATAATAAGCTCGTACATACAAGGTAGCCTAGTGCCTTTCGTCATCGATTGTTTAAAGCTTTTCGTAGGTTTTAAGCAATTTGAAAAGTTCAACAAACCCTGAAACTAGTTACCTTATTAGTGAACATAAAAGATTAAATATCATCAGACATTACTAAGCCTGTTCCATAACCCTATGTCTTAGTTGCAGTTGTTTTTTCCTTTTTACTAATTAGCTACGTTGTGTTAGGCTACGTGTCTGGAATGAAAAAATACAACGATAGGCACCTTTCAAAGAAACCGACGCATCACGTGAAATTTGCAACCACATAAGATACATATATGGTCGAGCCAAAGCGTACTTTTGGTTGAAAAAGAAAATCATACCCCAGCAAATACCAATCATACCCCAGCAATCATACCAAGCAAAAAATGTTTTTTGGCCCTTTTCAGAAACTTTTTTTGAAGTAAGGGGGAATGCCCAAGGATTCTTTTCTTACCGTATGTTCCTCTTGGCAAAAGGACTTACGGTTGTAACTCTCAAAATTACATGTCATCATGTAAGTTTGTTCTATTATCAGCAACAAAACATAGTTTTGGCCCGTTTCTGGGCTGCTTAACCTCTCCCTCTAAATGAAAATATTACATCCTTTGAACGCAGAGATGAATCAATCCCTGAAAGTTTCAAGCCAATCGCACAACTTTCATCAACCAACGCCCTTTTTACTTTAAAAAACCTATGTTTAAATTGCTGGCAATTTCCCTGAAGGCCTTTTTATTGAATTTTCCAACTATTTGGACAAAATGGCTAACTCAAAATTTTGTATCCCATTCCTTCGGGGGTTCCGAGGAAAAGGTAGTGAAACAGGGCATGTGAGGGGGCTGATCACCCTCTAGCCACTCTCAACACTAAAAAGCACGAAAAACTAACAATTTTAGTCGAATGAGCCCTCTCAAAACTTTATACGGCCACCACTTCCATACAAAAGGGTGAAAGGATTGAATAAATCAAGAAGCGATGTATTGAAAGCTTGTCTCTTTAATTAGGCAGCGATAGTGCGTTGCTGCATATAGCATGAAGAAGCTAGAGCAACGTTACTTGGTTCAAATATGTACAACCTTTTTTTTTTTTTTCTATTGTCCCCGAGACTGCAACCGAAAAACACTTACAGTAATTTAAATGTCAATACTAACACAAAACAAACAGAAATTAAAATAAACAATAACATAAAAAATAAAGAAAAAAGGGGTATACTTTCCTTTACATAAGGTTATACTTTTACTCTATATATTACTACTACTAACAACTCATAATCTATAAAACTAATGACTAAAGGTGTTTGATAGCTGAGGCACTTCTCAATCATTAACCTAATAGAGAAAATTTGGTCAACACTCCTCTGCTCTTCCGAAAACCGCACTGTTCTTTTCTCAAAATTTTGTCTACAGCATCTTTAAGTCTAAAAAGTATCATCATACTAAGTAATTTGTCACCCACAGAGAACAGGCTAATCCCTTTATGCTTACCAAACTCACTCTTATCGCATTTCTTGTACAGGGGTTTAATTAAGGTTTTCCAAAAATATCTAGGTACTTCCCCTTTTTCAAAATCACCTTCATAATATTCAGAAACTTATTTCTAACCTCACAAACACCATATTTAAGAAACTTATTTGCCTTACTATCAGCACCTGGGGCCTTATTCTTTTTTAATCATTTTAGTATTGTCAGTAATTCTCCCTCACAAAATAAATCATCCTTCACATCTAAGTTGTCACAAACTTTTTCACTTTCTCTATATCTTTTCCTGCAACTCAATCCCGGTTTAGCATACTCTCAAAAGTTTTGCCTATCTCTCTTTAACTCTCTCTTAATCAATAATTGCAGCCCCGTTCCTATCTTTAACTGGGGAAAGTTCAGACTGACTACTCTCTCTTAATTTATTAGCATGCCAGTACAATATTTTATTATAATGCCGTCTAGCTGCATCTTCCAGATCCCTGCAATTTTATTCATGGCCTCCATTTCTTATCCAAGCTTTTTCACTAGTATTCCTAGCTCCATTTTTAACTTTCTCTCCTAAAACACCATCAGCAACTTCACAAGTTATTTTCATAAAATTATTCTATCCATTTCCTACATTGTAAAATTTTCCACTCTCCAGTTTAGTATTCAACTGTTCCTCAGATTTTCATCCTGGAGTCTACCGGCTTCATAGCTACTTGGAAGAGAGTAACCCTTCCAAAATGTCAGCTTTAAGTTAACTTTAGACACTACTAGATGGAGAGCTTTTCTTTTAACATCTTTAACAGTACCCCTATATATCTAGTATCTAATATTGATCCTGCCAATTTTCGGTTTATAATAACAAAATGAATAAGACGATACTGGCTATACATGAGGTATGACAAACAAATAAAAATAATATACGAATAATAAAATTAAATAGCCGAAAAAAACAAGGGTAATACCAGACAGTGGACAGAAGATAAGCGAAAATATAAAAAAACAGGTATTTCGCCAAGGACCTTTGACAATCCATCTTCAGTGCTCAAAAAAAAAAAAAAGAAGAAACACTAACCTTTTGAAGTAAAGTCGAACAGAGCTCTGTTCGAGTTTTGACAAGTCCGCTTGTGGTCCGCTCCGTGTTTTAAACGTTTGACAAGTCCGCTGTAGAAAAGATGTCATTCTGACAACCTGGATGCACATAATGTCTTCTGATTGAATTCGACACCCCTCAAAATTTCCACAAAATTCAAACTTAATACCCTAACAGTTACTGATATTTGGCACACACTATTTTGACCCCCTGGATGCACATTGCATCTTTTGATTTAGTTCAACATCCCTTTCAATATTCCTTGAGAGTTTCAACTGAATACCAACAGCCGTTTCTGAAATATTACAGATAGGCCATATTTTCAATTGAAAAAAAAAACATAAGCGTCTTTCAATTAAACTCAACATTCCCCTCAAAATTCTGTGAAATTTTCACCTTAATACACGAAGGCTTTTTTTAGACCAAGGATCAAACGCGCAACCCTTTTCTATATAAATAAAAAACTATCTTTAACAATGGGTAAGTTACATAACTTACAGCCCTCATCCAGGGCCTTTGGGAGGTGATATCATCTTTGGAGGCATAGTTATTTGACATTTAGAATAATTTTGAAAAAAAAACCTATCTCAAAATTGTTATCACGTGTGATTGGGAAGAGTACCTATAAAGGCTGTGGGAGACGGGCTGGTTGTTCTCTGATCATTTTTCAGCATCTTCCTCAACATGCCATGAAAGTTAAAACTTAAAAACGTCAGCCATTTGGTATATTAGGATACGCCCTTTTGATAGCATGGATGCACATAGTTTCTTCTGATTGAGTTTAACATCCCCCTTTGAAGTTTCACCTTAATACCCTTAGCCTGTTTGAACATACCGAGGATCAAACATTCCCTCTTTCTCAATAATAAATCCTATATAAAACAATGGACGTACTAAACAATTTTTAAAGTAATATGTGATACAATTCTAACTAAAACGAAATTTATTTCAAAAAAGAAAAAGTTCGATAAGATTAGTAATAAGGATAACAGATTATATTTACCTATTAATTTTACTTGTAAGCAGATTGAAGATATTAATTTACCAGAGATTTTAAATCAGCGGCATGTGAAACAGGCTCTTCCTAGTAATTTGAATTATAATGATAGTCCAGTTTTAATTTATAAATTTTCAAAAACTATTGGGCAAATTATTTTTAATTATAATTTAATACTAAAAAGATTAGATAGTGATATAAATTGGAAACCGGTTTGTAATTGTAAGCAACTTGGCCCATTTGTAAATCCTACTTACAAACATGTTATAACAGGGGACTTGTCAATAATAAAGCAAAATGATCTTCAAATTATAATGAATAAAGGGGCTAATTTCCGTCTTTCTCATCATCTGAAACCATCGAGTGTTCTTGATGGCTTGGAAAATGATTTTGATTTATTTATTGATAAGTGGTGTAAGAAAGAGAATAAAAATAAAGAGAGTTTTCAAAGTTGGAAGAATTTAATTATTAGTAGAATAAGAAATAAAATATATTCTAACTTAAAAAATAGTAACACTAAATCATTATTTTATAATGCGAAGATTAAACAAGCAATTGCTAATCTAAAGAATGAATTTGTAATTGTGCCAGTGGATAAAGCTAATAATAATTTTGCCATAATTTGTCAGAAGCTGTATTGTGATATCTTAAAAAGGGAGTTATGCACAACTAATGTTTACGAAAAGGTAAATATAGAGGATGAGAATTTAATTGAAAAGACTGAAGAAATACTTTTTAAAATTTTTAATATTAAAATAAATGACAATGATAAAAAGTTCCCTTTCCTATATTGGACTGTAAAATTTCATAAGAATACCCCTAAACCACGGTTTATTGCTGGAGCAGCTAAATGTCCAACCCGCATTGCTGCTACTGACCTCTCTTTAATTTTAAAGGAAATTGTAAATAAACTTAAAACCTATTGTTCTGGTATTAAAAAATTTTCGAATTTTAATCCAAATTGGAGTGTTAATAATTCACTGCAGGTGATAGATTCTTTAACAATGGTTTCAGCTAAAAGAATTGAGTCTTTCGATTTTGCGACAATGTATACTAATTTATCACTTAATGTAGTGTTTGATAATTTAAAAACTGTTATCAAGAAATCTTTCCTCTTATCTAGTAAAAGGTTCTTAAAAATAGACACTTATAATAAAAAAGCTATATGGACAAATTGCTTTAATACTACAGTTAACTTGAGATGTTACAGCTTGGATATGATTTTTGAGTCATTAGAATTTGTTTTATACAATACTTATATAAGATTTGGTGGTGATTTGTACAAGCAAATTGTGGGAATTCCCATGGGGGGGAATGCCAGCCCATTTATAGCTGACTTGTTTTTAAGTCAACTAGAATATAAATATATGATGGATAAGAATAATTCCAATTAATTTAAAACATGTTTTGTCAAATAATAAAAGATATTTAGATGATATTTTGGTCTTAGATTGTAAGGATTTCATTGATATTTCTAAAAATATATATCCATCAGAGCTTATTCTTGAACCTAGTCATGGCGCTGGTAATGAGGATCATTTCTTAGATTTAAATATTAATATTTGTGATAATAATAAATTAAGTTTTAAAATGTATAATAAAACGGATGATTTTGATTCTGAAGTGATTAGTTTCCCATTCCCTGAAAGTAATATACACTCAAATATCACATATTCAGCGTTTTTCTCACAGTTACTTCGCTATGCAAGGATTTGTAGTAATTATATTGATTTTAAAAATAAATGTAAAATCTTAAGCCAAAAATTGATATCAAGAGGTTTTTCTGCAAATAAATTAACTTGGCAATTTAAAAAATTTAGTTTTCATTATAACGAACTTTTAAATAATTATCAAAAGAATTATCTAGAAATACTTAAAGAAATTTTCAACTAATTTCGGAGGTTCGAGAATTGTTGTTGCAGCGCCATTTATTTTGAATTGGGTTTCTAATTGAGCGGATTTTTTTTAAAAAATTAGCCACATGGTAAAGATGAATTCTATAATTGTTTAGTTCATTCAGGTTTTTTTTGCAATGTGTTAATATTTGTGATTTGGTAAAATTTATTATATTTAGTTTACCTATTGTTGCTAAAAAGAGGGATATATTAACAGGATAAGCTTGTTTTGGTGTTACTTGGTTGTTTTACATTTGCTGTTTTTTTTTTCTTTCATAGGCATGTATTTTGGGGGTGATACCTGACACGGGGATGCCATGGAAATTCTGTGGTAGCCACAACACTGTGCTGGGTAGAGAATTTAAAGTGGCGAAACCCTATATAGGCCAGTGTATTCTCCTGATGAGCCCTTGTGTTGGGTTGTTGCCTCTGAATTATTTGTCTTTATTATTTTTTCTATTGTTTGGTAAATGACGACTTATACTTATTGACGACATGACTGCCTGTCCATGGATTATTCTTTATGGTTGATTGTGTATGGCTATGCTGTTTGACCTATGTGATTGTATGGATGAGTAGGGTTAAGGCCTCATTCAAGTGCTGGTCTATATTAATCACTAATTTAGGAAAACAGTCTTCCTTTTCTCCTTCTGTCTCTCTCTCTCTTTTTTTTTTCTTTTTTTTTGTGTTTGTGCAGTTGCATTGGTGATTTCTCTTTTCATGATATATATATATGTATATTTCTTTCTCGTGTTGTGCTGAAGACGGCCCTTAGACATAGGGCCGAAATAGCCACTGTCTTGAAAAGAATTTCCCTATTGTTTCTACTTTGTGTTTGTTTGTTATGGAAAGGCAGCTTAGTCTTCGTCGCTATTATTGCTGACATACCGTTTTGAAAACCAGAGTGCACTGACGTAGTGTGTTTTGATTTTATTCAACACCTCCCTCGATATTTCTGGAAAGTTTTGCCTTCATGCCCCAAGCCTCTCTGGAGAACCAGGATCCAAAATACTCCCCTTTCAAAAACAAACGTTATATGAAAAAACCGGGCAATTACCATGAGTTAAACCCCTTGGACCTGGGCTATGGGGGTAATGTCATCCCTAGAGGCACAGCTATTTGGCCTTGAAAGTACTTTCAACGAAATGGCTATATCAAAATTTTGATTGGATATGACTAGGGGAGGGCAACTAAAGTGCATGGGATGCTAATTATATTCTGATCCCTTTTGACTCTGAAGAGCCACTAGAATTTGTAATTTCCAATCGAATGACCCCCTCCCCGAAGTTTGTATGATCACTCCTTCCATATGAAGTGACTGTAGGGGAAAAAAATACACTGAAGCCTTATGACCCTCTACTATATAGGCAACGCTAGAGCGTTACCTCTGATAATTGATGCGCAACAACTTGCATGAAACCAAACTTTCGTAACCCCCCAATGTGTTGGACCAGAATAAAAAGAAGACCAAATACCATTAAAGATATAGCCCCTCACCACTGAAGAGGGACATGCTCTTATGGTTTTTTATCACATGCTACTTTTCTTAACAAAAATCGCTCACCCTCTTATCCTTAAAAGCACATTATAAGCCCACGAACTCCACTGGGAAATTTATTAGGGGGAGATGGACAAGTGATATCAGGATCTTTTTTAAAACAAAATTTTAAATTACAAAATTTCTCATTGTTACACATGTTCTAATATCTCCTTGTTGCCCAGGAGAGCGGCTACTGACCCTGCACTCCCCCCCCCAATGCTACAATATGCAAATTAATAAAGGGTACTTTCAAGAATCTTTAACCACCCCTGAGTATCAACACGCAATACGATTTTTCCTTACAGGTCCACCCCCCCCCCCGTAATAATAAAAATTGAAAGACCTGTACCACCAAAGATGGATTCCGTCTAACAGCTGATTAACACTTATGAAGTACCTTGCTTCTTCTTTTTAGTGTATTCATAAACACTGAAGTTGTTAACTCTTCGAAATGATTATGTATCCTGTATCAGTTCATGAAGGGCTATTATCCCGCTGTCCCTGCTTAAAACTAACTTTAATCTCTACTTCATGCAACTCAATCAATGTTCCCTGGGAATCAATCTTTTAAAATACGCAAATTTAGAATAAATACTTAGCCCAAAAACATTAAGCCTCATCCAATGTGTAATGTTATTCTTAAATACTTGTGGAGTATTTGTGAGGTATTTGATGCATCCGTGCTTTCTTTATATAAAACATTGTAAAATTCAGCTTCGTGGATTCTTGCTTTTATAGTACTTAAAATGTTGGTACTTATGTATTATACAAGAAACCCACTCGAGAACTTGTATTACGAACACGAAACATTACCCGTTTTCACGTTGTTAATAACAGACAATTAGCTTCGGCTCGGTGGAAAAATACATGGTAGCTATATTTTTGTTAAATATTTAGTTGGTATTTTGGTTAAGTTAGGTTAGCTTAGGTTAAGTATTTAATATAATGCGCTCTGCCCCCCCCCCTTTCCATAATTCTTTGTTGTAATTTTCACAGCTGACCATTAAACGCTAAGGGTGTGTTACGTAGCCCCTAAACATGATATTTTTCGTTTATGTTTTATTTTTAACGGCAAATAACAATGTGGTTTCAGAAAGGAATTTTTCTAAGGATAAAATGAAACCGTAATATACCTAGAATTTCCTAAAGGTTGACTTAAAATTTTATTGCAAAACTATAAGTGATCAGAAATTCTTATTTTATAATCACATTTCATACAAAATCGTAAATTCCGATCAGTATTTTACCCCTTCAACAAAAAAAAAGTTTGGAAGACTTTTAAGAATTTGTCTAAAATTAACATGTAATAAAATTATGTCAATTTGAACAGCCTGCCCCCTCCAAACCCTTTAAAGGCTTGTTTATCATTTGTGATTTGCTGAACACTAAAATGATTTTATAAAAAAAAAACTACACCTTACTTTTTAAAAAGTCCTATCTCTTGTTGAAGTTCGGTAATTCTTAAGGTAAATCAAATTGATTGTCACAGACTTATTCGTTTCAGGGATTTGTTTATTTTTTTCTAGAAACTTGATAAGTATTTTCACCTTTTAAAATGCTATAAGAAAAGAAATATACTGTTTAAAATACCTATGGTTTCCCGTAGGTTTGAAGAGGTCACCAGCCTAACTATTAACTAGTCCCGTTTGTTTTGAGGTTAATTTACTATTATTTTATTTGGTTGAGGTTGAACTTTCTAATTTATAATAAATTCTTTCCATTTATAGTTTGACTTAATATGTGACTGTTTCTGCTCTTTTTAAGATTTAGTATTACTCTTTACTTTTCTTCGAAATAACATCTCGAATAGTTTATTTGATTTAAGGTTGATGGACGTCAACCACTTTCAGTATGAAAACTATTGCACTATCCAGCCCTTAAGCCTTGACCCTTGAGCCCGTGCCTCTTCTTTTCTACTAATATTATATATGGTATCGCACAAAATTAATTACCATTCTAATTATATCAACCTTCTTTATTAATTGAAAATGAATACATAGAAGAAGAATTCCATACAAATAATGTAACCAATCAATCAAAATGTCAAAATTTGTTATACTAATATCCATATGACGTGTTCACCAAGTATATGAATTTCAAATCGGACAATTCTAATCGTTAATTAACAATTCATAGTGGAAAAAGAATATTGCATAAATTTTAAATAAGGATTTTAAATAAATTAAAATCCACCCATGTCTTTGTTGTCCACAAGCCCACAAGAGGGGTTCTTGGCCTTCTCAAGATGTGAAGTTCATAAAGAACTTAAAAAGAAAGAAAAAAACCTGAAATGGTCACCAAAAACTCAAGTCATCAATAGCAAATCAGCACAAGAGGACGTGAGGAGATATATGCTCGCTCTCGACTCTAAGCCCAACAATTTAAATGATTATCTCAAAATCAATACTTTTCGGTTATGTAATGGCGAAAAAATTACCCGATTTGACCTCCCACCAAACTGGCTTGACCCCAAATAGTACGATTTTTTCAATATCTCGAGTACCGCCTTGATAAGCAACCGTGACCAAGAAATAAAAACTGACCTTTTTTTTAAATTCACAATGAAGAGTTTATTTAAGCCGGAATTAAGAGCACTCAAACCCTCTATGCAAAACTGTGTCAAATACTTTTACAGATATGCAAAATATTTTCGCAGTATAACTCATTTCCTAAAAAAAAAACTATCAGATACGCCACTTAGTGTTGACTACAATGATAAACCAACTTTTCAAGCACTTGCTCTTCTGACCTCAGCTTTCATAAAACAAAATTCCCATATACTCCATCACAATGACGCGGCTTTTCAACTTACAGCTATGGTACAATGAAAGAGACAGAACGAATTAATTGCTTCGTGGATAATATCTGATTTATGACATGAGAACGCCGACTACTAAAATCGCGTTCGGCTGCGTATATTTAATTACATAGCACTGTTTCAAATGTAACAATAGTAATATAGCCACATAGTTACTATTGTTGTTTTTTTAGAATTGATCATTTGATTTCATTTACTATTAAATACTATTATATTATTATACTATTATTATATTATTATATTATTATAACTATTGTATTATAAATACTATTATTACTATTAAATATACACACTTCAAGAAAAGAGTAAACAAGCCTTATCAAATGGAAAATTGATCGTAGTAACGCAGAAAGCCTCCAATCCATAGATGATAGCCAAATGAGCTTGCCAATCGTCAAGACCTAAAAACCTGGACCAAAAACGTACCTTTACCGCAATTTTAGAATTGCTAAAGGTTGTCAAATATGTTGATGCCAAAATGTGCTTATAAGTCAAGAGATTAAGTAGAAAAGTTATGACGTAAGAACAAATAAAGTGAACATTCAGTATCCAACAAAATTCAAAGCAAAAAGTCATGATCAAATCCAAACAAGCTTTCATCCCAACTGAACACTATATGGTGAGAGAATTTGTCCTCTCCCTATGGATTTTTCATGGCTCCCCAAACTCCAGGAAAATTAAAGCATTGTGGCATAAAAAAATACGTTTTTCGTATTTTCCTTGAACATACGAAAATATCCTTTTCCTTGAAAAGGAAATCTTGCCATCTCCCTTCCTTTGACTGGGATAGTGAACCATGTCCACTATTGACAACAAAAATACTTCGACTTCATTTGACTCACCTCTGCTGCTCTCTCCACCATGGCCAGACTTAGCTGGTGGCTCCACCGTCAAGGACTGGACATGCAAAAATTACCAGAGAAAACATGACACCATCTTCTGAATATATTGCGAATAAAAAAGTATCGGCCTATATCCGACATTTTTTCTGAAATCAGATAATGACACTGACCCCCAAAAGACCCAATAATATCAGCTGGCCGATATGCCGGTCGGGCCCAAGTGGGCACCTGTAATTTTCTTTGTCTTGAAGCAAACTCCTGTTTGAGACAAATGAACAGGCAACAAATTCTTCTAAGGAAAATGTATGAAGCTTGGCTCCTACGTGAGAGACTCACTTTGAAGCCGAATGGAAAATCCCATCTCACCCAAAAGCTAATTTCTTAGCACCATTTTACTAGGTATATGTTGTTCTTACCTTAACTTTGTACCTTAATGACCCGGATCGTTTCAGAGTCCCGGTTCTTGCCAAGTCTTGAGTGTCTTCTAGTCCAGAAAGCCCTGGTCGAACGGATAATTCGACCAATTCAGGAATAGGTTGGACCTGAAAATGACTTAAAGTTTATGTGTCATCATTCTAGAATGTTAAAAGGTAATTAAACAAGGATATCAAAAAAATATCAAGTTAGATGGCATTACTTTTTCTTTACCTCAACGATTAAATTACATTACACAGCAGCAAAGAAGAAAAAAAACATGGAATAGACAAGGAGACGAAACGAGGAAAAGCCAAGGAGACATAGAAAAGATATAGAGACAAGCAAAGACAAGGAGTTAAATCAAGAAAATTACGACAACCCCCCCAAATCACAGGAGTAAGAGACATTCCAATATTTTGATTGCACCCTCAAAAATAACCACAAGCGAGAATCAGCTCGAGATTGAACATCATTGCATTTGAATTTAATGTATTTGTTTTTTTTTTTTTCATTTTTGGCTTATTTAGGAGCCACTGAAGAAAATTGTACAAAGTAGTTAAAATCGAACTATTCGAATTATTATGTGCTGTTGGTTCCACTATCTCGAGAAAAAATGAAAAGGTACCTAAAAAGGTGACTGTGCTTCAACCGAGTACATGTCTAGCCAAGTGTTTATATTATTCCTAAATTTCTACGAACGGTAACTGGGTACTCAATTTTCCCTGAAAATATACTATTTGTACTTCGTGTAGCGTTCATGTTTGTGCCCACAGTGTATTCCTTTTTCCTTGTTTTTATTTGCTGATATCTTCAGATCAAGTACAGTAACTTAAGACCTAAAAGCCTATTTAGTAATATGACAGTTTGTTCAACTGAAATTATCCGGTCTTAAAAAACTAAATGAACTTAACCCACAAATTCCCTCAAACGAAAAATGGGGACAAAAAGCTATTCTTTCTGCCAAAAAATGCGTCCACGTGATGCATTAACACCTGGTGGTTGAATATTTTCCCTGTCTCATTCGGCCCTGAACTTTCTAGCCCTGAGAACTTTCTAGCTTTCTGAACTTCGGCCCTGAGATTTAGAACTTTCTAGTTATTTTTTCTTTTTTGCGTTTTGTCTCTTTTCTTGCTTTTATAAATTATTGGAAGTGAAACTTTTGCTACCAAAACTGTTCTTGCTGTGACTTGACAGACAGACAAAACATTTTCTTCTCCAAACAACAGGTTACAATTATTAGACAAAAGACTTAAAAATTAGTTTTCCGGTTTTGTTCCTCCTTAAAATCTATATCTTGTAAGCCAACACCTTTTGGATTTCCAGAGGCCAAGAAGACTACACACGCCATCTATCTTAACATAATTGAGTAGTAAACGCCTTTCACTGGCACAAACAATCATTGAACATGTAAAAGTTTTGCCAACTAACTAGGATAATCCGAAAAATAGATTGCACATTTAGGCAACTCAGGAAATCCCTACAAACAATCATTAGTGTGTTAAATAAAATAATAGAAAAGAAGCAACACTAAAATAGTGGTGACCAAGTCCATGAGGGGGGACAAGTCATTTTGTAAAAGCAGAAACAGGACATTCGCTGGAGTTATGCTCAAAGGGGAGGATCTCAAGGTAAATAGAGCTATAAAAACACCCAGGATCAACCAAATTACATGAAATATTTAGGAAATAGTCATAGAAATTTTATGATCTTGAGAATCTTAAGGGATAATGTCGACCCCCTCCCCACTGCGTATGTTTCAAAAAGTATAACGAAACAAAGCTCCACAGGGGCTTCAAATAAAATATACAAAATATTTAGGAAGTCGTCGGAAAAATTTGTAAAATCTAGACATTTCAGGGGTACCAGGCCCAAACCTCCATTGCTCACCACTGCAGATATTTTTAAAAGTACCAAAAATAGAACTCCATTGAGGCTTCATAACAAAATGAAGCTGCATTTCGCACAGTTCTTTTACAGAACAGTTTTTTATTTTCAATCATTTGAGTATAGGGGCGTTTTTTATGTACACAATCAAAAGGTAACAATTACCTTCTCTCAAACATCCCCAGGGTAAAAACCACCGTCAAAATACAACTCCATCCACCTCAACCTCTTCAACCCGCTCCTCCCTCATGACCTATGTCATGAGGGTTACAGGTTATGTTATAACCTGTTATCATGAGGGTTACAATGTCTGGTTACAGGAGCAGAGTGTTTTTCTCAATGTAAGCATTATCGCAGATCAATTAGGGGGATGAGAGGATATCTTACCAGATATGTTCTTCTCTCACTGAAGTAACAGGAATAAGCAAAGAAAATGGCTTTTTTCTCAAGAAGGAGTTTTTTGTAAGGATAAATTTTAAATTTTCATCAGTCACCAACTACTTGTCAGTAAGCGATGTCGTGGCGAAAAAAAAAAAAAAATACTATATCCCTTAAACTGATGCCAAAAAAATTGACAAGTAAGGTTCAGGACTGATGTTTAAAAAATAGGGGTGTTAGTGAAAATAAAGGTGTTTCTTCGAAAATAAAAACAGCTTCAATTTAAAGAAGAACCATGATTATTCTTTTCAAGTTCAGATGCAGCTGGTCTTGTGACCTCAACCTAGGATTTTTTGTTGTTTACTTCGGCAATAGAGATATCCATGTAAAAAAAAATCAACCGCGATTTTGAGTTATTTTAACTTATTAACTTATGCTAGAATACAAGAAAAATTAAATAAATATATATATATATATATATATATATATATATATATATATATATATATATATATATATATATATATATATATATATATATATATATATATATATATATATATATATATATATATATATATATATATATATATATATATATATATATATATATATATATATATATATATATAACATTTGCTTCAAAACTTCTGAACAACTTGAAAAACTTTTTTTTTAACCACAGATAAACCAGAAGATGGAAAAGGGCAATTAGCTGACTGTGTTGGAAGGATAAATTCGGTAAACCAAATAAAAAAATTCAATAATTGCCCAGTTCAAAGTAACAACTAAAACAATTAAAATCTTACACTTCTTGCAAACCTAACCCGACTTTTAATATTACTGTGGACGTCTCTTGAAATCTGGTTTGAATTTCCACTGTTGATGTAAAAAAACAAAAAGAAAATAGTGGACTTTGTGAGAAAAGGATAGAAAAAACTTAAAAATTCAAAAGGGTTTAGCGAAAAAAAATTGAACTTTTAAGGCACTTACAGTGACGTTGCGCTGGAAAGAAGTAAGAATTTGTATTTGCAATTGATAGGATGTCCAGAAAAGGAAGTGAAAAAGAATTTCCCTTACCATCTCCCGTGTACAGGAATGTGCACAAGTAAAGCATTTTGCAATTCTCGAAACGAAGGCGCTGCATCTACCATTTTCATAATATTATAGGAAAGTGGAAATAAAGTTTTTCTGCTTTTTTTACCTGAATAGTTTTTGAAAAAAAAAAATCAAATCTGTAAAATGACAGTGTGTGTCCTAACGAAACACGTTTAGTGTCAATCAAAACAGGTCTCTCTTAAAGCAGAAGAAAATGGAGCCAATAGACAAAAAACTCATAAAAATGAATGTTTTTATGAGTCTCCCAGTCAAAAACTTCTTGAAAGCTCAATGCAAAGGTGATTTTGAGGGCAGAGGAGAGAGGGGGCACTTGTCCTAGGCGTAGAATTTTTATGGGTGCAAAATTTCTAACAAATAATCTAACGGTTATAATCGTCACAAAAATAATTCGAAAAATAACAAATAACTAAATAGTAATACTTAAAATAATTAAATCAAAATAATCAATAAAAATTAGATGAATTAAGTAATAAAAAAAAATTATTAAAAAGTAAATTATTAATTAATTAATAAATTGAAAATAATTTTGTTAAAAAATAAATATTTTGCTAAAATTTGCCTTAAAATTTTGTGGGAGACAAGGGGGGATGGGCAACTAATCAAGAATTTGCCCCGGATGCAAGAGAGGCCAGAAACACCACTGGCTCAATCACATCATTTGTATTCCATGCATTGAAACTGTTTGTCATCTATTGCAACCCCAAAAATGTTCTTAGCAAAAAAACATTAAATACCAAAAGCATGAACCTCAAAAATCAAAAAAAAGATTTAGTGCCTTTGAGAAAATGTAAAAATGACCTCAATTTTTAGGGGGAAAAAATCCATGCAATAAAAAAGGATGACCAATTTATTCTTAAATTTGTACAACCTGATCAGAACTATAATTGTAGATTAAGGCACTCCTGGTTGGTGAATAATTTTTAGCAAGCTCAATTTTCATATAACAAATAAAAAAGAACCTACGGTATACTTTCATATTCTGCTTGTTTTATTATTTCAAAAATGTTTGTCAGAAACGCATATTTTGAAAAAAAGTAAACGAGAATCAAAATAGGCTTCTGACTGAGGGCAGACGTGGCCACCATCCTGTGGTGCCCTTAAGGGTACTTGGCTTAAAGTGGGAACTCAGGGGGAAGGCGTTCTGGTCTCTGGATATATGTGATCTGGAACTGATATTCGAGCCTGAGTCTGTCGGGTGAAATCGTAAACCCGTAGCCACGGATGACAGAGGGTGACGGAGATGATCGAAAGCTCGGATCCAGAATAAGCGGAGGGATAGATCAGAACCAGGATAGCTTGGAACCAGAAACGGTGGAGGGCATCGGAGAGAAACAAGGCACAGAGGGCAGAGATATCGCTGTCCCGGTCACTTTCATCTCTGGGCCAGCATTGTCCCTCAGGGCCAAGACCACCCTCATGTCCGCGCAAGGATGCCCAATACAGCCAAGTTAAGCCACCCCACAACTCTCGGTGTTTCTCAACTTCTTGTTGGCCATTGAGCATATGATTGAGGAACATTACCGAGGAATGGAATGACGGAGGTAAATATAAATCATGAACGGACCCAAAGCGCAATGATGGTTCAAATGAAGATTAAGGGTATGGGTATAGGGGATAAAAATAAGTTTTTCCGTGTCTGTGGCCACCGTTTAGAGAGAAGCTCAGGCCTTCGGGACGGGCCTGACAAGAAAGTCAGTCAAACTGGCACATAGAGAGCAGACCCCGTTGTAAGGGATATTTTGAAAAACAACTAAATTTTCAGAGCCTACTATTCAAATTTCCTCCGTTTTGGTAGGGGAACCCTACGAAACAGTTTCAGAAAATCTCATCCTGCCGCGTTAGCAAATATAGGTTTTGAATTCAAACTTACAGCTTAAACTAAAATTTCAACTGGAAATCAAAATTAAGTTAAGTACAAAAATTCTTACTTTGAGAATCAAAGGCCCTGGAGATTTACGAATAACTTCAATAATATATTCCCGATTTTTATCCCTGACATCAGTTCCATCTATTTCTAAAAGTCTATCACCAGGAAGGAGTCCAGTTGGGCAACTGGGTAAAGGTTCAGCAAAAACGATATTCTTTCTTTCTAAAGCACCATTATTTTTCTCTTGTATCACAGCACGACGTAAGGAAAAACCAAAATCACCCGCTGATGTTCTTGTAATCGACAAAGTTCGTGGTTTTGGTAATGGCAGGATTGTCACTTCTTGTATTTTCAGCAATCCATCATATTCAGGGTAACGGAAGTACTTTCCACTAGGGATTGAACCTAAATATTCACCTGGTCTGCAAGTCCCAGGTGATAACAATCTAGTTTTTGCTTTTAATGGCGGAGGAGCTTTTGGAGGTAGTCTAGGGGGTAGGTCTGGTACTTTCTCAATAAATGGGTGACCTTCAACTGGTGATTTCAATTCTGGTGACCGAGCACTGCCATTAGTTTTGATACGTAAGGCATTGTACACAAGTTCATAATCTAACGAATAATCAAGCTGTGGTGTGATAGAAACAGGAACATTATCACTTGCAATACTAGTAGTTGGGGATTGCAATGAAACGTTTTCATATAGTACTAGTTCATTCTTTTTAGTATTTTCTAGAAGTTTATTATCATCGTCTAAGTGTGCTAAAGTGATGTCTTCAACTTGTGATGATCTGACTTTAAGGATGCCTCGACCTGGTAGTCTGGATAAAGAGTTTAAACTGCTTTCACTATTTGATGCACTTGACTGTTTCTCTTCCAAGTCAGAATCGTCTCGATTTATGTTCCAGTTTGTAGTATAATCTGCTGTAATTCCACTTGGAAGTTTTTCCTTTTTTCTAGGCAGTAGCTTTAAGCTTCGCCTGACTTCATCCAACCTACCCAACTCTTCAGCTGTTAATCTTTCCTTGCTATCTTTTTTCTCTTTACTCTGTTTCTTTTCTTTTTTCCTTTTGTCTTCAGAACTCTTTTCTTTTTTCATAAAACTGAACATTATAGATCTCCAGCCTAGAAAAAAAAAACACTTAATTTCACGATATTACTACATTTTAAAATTTTACGTTACTAAATTTCATCTCAGAAACAAATTAATTATAAAACTTAAAATCTTCATTTTTTTTCCAGTGAAACTAAGCATGACATGTTGCAGATTCCTAATTCTTTTTAACATGCTATGGACCTGATTAAGGGAGGTTAAAGGTAAATAGAGATAACAACCCACTCACCCAACAACATAACAGCATTCACGTTAGCATAACAAGTGTTGTAGCTGGCTCAAGTCAGCTACCCAACGGTTTACAAACCTGCCTTTACGGCTGGAACAAGATAAGTGCTGGTCCTGGACGCCTTTGAGGCTTAGCAGCTCATTTGTTAAAACGTATGAGTGTGTTACATTCCTTGTTTGCCAACCATCCTTTATTTCAAAGGACAGTTCATAATTTGCCCCCGTTCGTCTTTGTCCTTTAGTGAGATTAGAATTGACACTATTTGTCCTTCAATTTGGAATTATTTTGACTAGTCATTCCCTTTCCTGCTCACAAGACATGGTCAACAGGTAGAAGACTCATTTTATGTATAGAACCGAATAAAAACAAGAGCTAAGAGCTCAAATGGCACTTGTGACGAGGTCGGATGAGCCAAGAGCCAAGAACTTATATGGCTTGAGCTCAAGCGAAATTCTAAGAATCAATAGATTAATTTAAAAGAAGTGTCTCTGTGTCCCAGAAGTCAGTGCAAGTTCGTTATAAATCAGAAAATTTTCTCACTGAACCTGCTATGAAAAACGATTACTATGACTAACACTTTTACAATATAAATGCAAAGTTGAGACAAAGGGGTTGATTTGGTTTTGTCTAGTAGTCCTTTTGATTCAAATGCTGCCTTGCCGTAGGAACTATTAGACTTTAGATAGCCATGTAACAATATATTCAAATGTGGTCTTTATCTTGGAAATAGAGTGAACTATGTAAAACCAGCGAGCCTAGACGGTCCTCTCAAGCTCCGTGGCTTTTTGCCTGCTAATACACTCGGATTCCAAAAATAGATTATGCCGAGCGTTACCGAAAGATAATAAACAAGTAAAGCCTATATATGACACAGAAAAAACTTCAAAAGTTCACTGTTGTCTCTTAGGCAGTCAGTCAAAACCCAGACTAATTGTGGGTGCGAAAATGTACATAAACTAAAACAAGGCACCTTCTCCCTAAACTTTGCTTGAACTCTATGAATTTCCCCACCCATAACAGTCATAACGCAATAACAATACACGACATCAAATCTACACCAAGTTTTTTTAAAGTTTCAGAAATAAAGGAGGATAAGCATTCGGCGTCTAACTTTTACATGGTGAAAGCAGCCGATTGGTCGCTCCAATACTCCACTACCCTACTCAGAGTTCACATTTTCATTCAAGAATAGGAAAGTAAAGCAGTTTTATTCACAGAGCGGTGAGAAACTGTCTTAGATATTCCAAAACAAAGGTTCTACAAGAATTGGATCAAAGGGACATTCCAAAACAAAGCCATCAGAATTAACACTGCTATTTAATCAAACAGTTCGTATTAACGAACTGTAGTAAGGAGGGACCCGGCTCAATAGTGACCAAAACTCTAAAAAATGGAATTTTGATATCAATAGCTACATCAAAAGAATCGCATTTTAATGCTGATTTTAAATATATAACTTTAATCATGTTTAGTCTTACTCATCCAAAGTTACGAGCCTTAGACAATTTGCCTTATTTTAGAAAATAAGGGGAACAGCCCCTAAGTCATAGAATCTTAACGAAAATCACACCATCAGATTCAGCGTATCAGGGAATCCTATAGTAGAAGTTTCAAGCTCCTATCTACAAAAATGTGGAATTTTGTATTTTTTGTCAGAAGCCAGATCATGGATGCGTGTTTATTTGTTTGTTTTTTTTTTCCATGGGTGATCGTATCAACCCAGTGGTCCTAGAGCCTTGCGAGAGGGCTCATTCTAAAGGAAATGAAAAGTTCTAGTGCCCTTTTTAAGTGATCAAAAAACTGGAGGGCACCTAGGCCCCCTCTCACGCTAATTATTTTCCCAAAGTCACCAAATCAAAATTCTGAGATAGCCATTTTATTCAACGTAGTCAAAAAACCTTATAACCATGCCTTTGGAGACGGCTTACTCCCCCACAGTCCCCGTGGGAGGGGCCACAAGTTACAAACTTTGACCAGTGCTTACATATAGTAATGGTTATTTGGAAGTGTACAGACGTTTTCAGGAGGATTTTTAGGTTGTGGGGGAGTTGATAAGAGGGGGATATATTAGGAGAACTTCCCTTGGAGGAATTTGTCATGGGAGAAGAAAATTGTCATGAAGGGAGCGCAGGATTGTCTAGCATTATTTAAAAAAAGCAATGAAAAAATTAATATGAAAAAGTTTTTTCAACTGAAAGTAAGGAGAAGCATTAAAACTTAAAACGGAAATTATTGCGCATATGATGGGCTCATCTCCTCCTAATATCTCACTCTTTACGCTAAATGATTTTTTGTAATTTCAACTATTTATTCTACGGCTTTTGTGATTCAGGGGTCATTCTTAAGAAATTGGGAAATTTTTAAGCTTTCGTTACGTAAGCTAATTTGTAAGTTACGCATATCTTTTACTAATAAAAACATTCGTAAAAAATTAAAAGTTCTAGTTGCCTTTTTAAGTAACCAAAAAATCGGAGGGCAACTAGGCCCCCTCCCCCACTCCTTTTTTCTCAAATTATTCGATCAAAACTATGAGAAAGCCATTTAGCCAAAAAACTAAATATGCAAATTTTTTTTTAATTATTCATCTGTGGAGAGCCAAAATCAAAACATGCATTGATTCAAAAACGTTCAGAAATTAAATAAAAAAAACAAGTTTTTTTTAACGGAAAGTAAGGAGCGACATTAAAACTTAACGAACAGAAATTATTTCGTATATGAAAGGGGCTGCTTTCTCATCAACGCCCCGCTGTTTACGCTAGAGTTTTTTACTGTTTCAAAAAGTAGAGTTAAGAGAAAGAGCCAAACTTTAGCTTAAAGAGTTAAAGTTAAACTAAGTTAAACTTTAACTTGTTTTTTTTTATTTAATAGCTGTCAAAGAACGAAGCACAGGTGTAAAAAATATAAACGGCCCATTAGCCAGTCTCGCTGGTTTTTCGATTATCGGTTACAAATGCTGGAGTTTATTGTATACGAGGTTGAAAGTTGTTAGGTAAGAGGTAAGTGAAAGAAAGTTTTACAGAATAGATATTCTGCTCAAATTAGGGCATTGATATTTTTTTAAATACCTAGGCCCACCTTCACAACTTCTAATGCTTGAGCAATACTAACCGTGCATAAAGACTAATCCTGTGATAAAAACAATAGAGTTAAAAAAAAAATTGTGGGAGAATTGGATTTGTCATTCAAAACTTTTCATAAATATAATCTCTTATCATAACAAGAGCTAAGAGCTCATATGGCACTTGTGACGAGGCCGGACGAGCCAAGAGCTCATATGGTATGAGCTCTAGCAAAATTCTAAGAATCAATAGATTGATTTAAAAGGAATCGGAGACTTAATGCCGGTCGGGATTCAAAATCAAAGCTCTGAGTCACGAGGTCCTTCTAAATATCAAAATTAATTAAGATCTGATCACCCACTCGTGAGTTATAAATACCTCATTTTTTCTAATTTTTCCGAATTATCCCCCCCCCCACTCCAAAGAAGGCGGATCCAGTCTGGTTATGTCAGTCACGTATCTTGGACATGTTTTTATTCCTCCCACCAAGTTTCATCCTAATCTCTCCGCTTTAAGTGTCTTCCAAGATTTCCGGTCCCCCCCCCAATGACACTGGATCTGGTCGGGATTTAAAATGAAAGATCTGAGTTACGAGTTCCTTCTAAATATGAAATTTCATTCAGATACGATCACTCCTTCGTAAGTTAAAAATACCTTATTTTTTCTAATTTTTCAAAATTAACCCCCCCCCCAACTCCCTCAAATAGAACGGATCCGTTCCGGTTATGTCAATCACGTATCTAGGACTTCTGCTTATTTTTCCCACCAAGCTTCATCTCGATCCTTCCACTTTAAGCGTTTTCCAAGATTTTAGGTCCCCTCCAGCTCCCCCATATGTCAACCCCCCCAATCCCCCCTTAATGACTCTAGATCTGGCCGGGATTTAAAGGAAGATATCTGAGTTACGAGCTCCTTCTAAATATGAAATTTCATTAAGATCTGATCACTCCTCCGTAATTTAAAAATACCTCATTTTTTCTAGCTTTTCAGAATTAACCCCCCAACTCCCCCAAATAGAGCAGATCCGTTCCGGTTATGTCAATCACGTATCTAGGACTTCTGCTTATTTTTCCCACCAAGTTTCATCCCGATCCCTCTACTCTAAGCGTTTTCCAAGATTTTAGGTCCCCCCCTCCAACTCCCCGCAATGTCACCAGTCAGGTCGGGATTTAGAATAAGACCTCTGAGACACGATATCCTTCCAAACATCAAATTTCATTAAGATCTTATCACCCGTTCGTAAGTTAAAAATTCTTCATGTTTTTTTTTCGAATTAACCGCCCCCCCCCCCCCAGATGGTCAAATCGAAAAAAGACTATTTCTAATTTAATGTGGCCCGGTCCCTGATACGCCTGCCAAATTTCATCGTCCTAGCTTACCTGAAAGTGCCTAAAGTAGCAAAACCGGGACCGACAGACCCACAGAATTTGTGATCGCTATATGTTACTTGGTTAATACCAAGTGCCATAAAAATTGCAACCTCTCCTCTCTTCCCCTCTTAATGAGACAAAATTAAGCTATAAATTATACACAAATTCGGGGAATAGTTGATTAAAACACAAGCGACACCAAAACACCATTCACGCAAAAAATCGTAAATTATAGCAGAAAGTTAAAATTTGGTTATTATTTCCCGATTGTTTTCTTGAAAAGTTTTATATTATTTTCAGACTTATTTTTTTTACAAACAGTTGGTCTTTATTTCTTCCTATGTTATCTGATATCTGTGTTTGAAGATTGTTCAAACAGTTTGTGGTAATAAACTGTAAGCAGCTCGAACCACCAAGAACCAAAACTCTAGAAAAGAGCAACTACAAAACGGAAAAGAATTGTTTTCATTTTTTATATTTTTCATTTCATTTCATTTTTATTTCATTTTTCTTTTTTTTATTTTTTACCAGGTGATGCATCTCTTCTGAAATATCTCTTCTCACGAGATGTATGTATCTCTTCTCTTCTATAAGAAGGAGATGTATCTCTTCTTACACTGCTACTTTTTAAAACTTGTTCAAAATAAAAGCTCATTGAGTATTAGCGTCGCTGTGTGAAAATTTACTTTTAAGTCGCTGTTATCCTTTAGTGAGTCCCCTTCGTTAATGAATTGAAACCATTAAACACTATTGCTGTTCCTAAGCAAAATACAACCTAAGCTTATTTTCTACAACATAAAACCACCTAAAGCATTTTTGTTTCAATTATTTAAAAATCCATAACGTTTTGTATATTCAATTAAGTGCTAGTTTTACATAGTTCTAAAAATACAGGGAAATATGGGCAGTCAGTATATTTGTACTAACTTATTAGATATGTGTTGATTAGACTTAGAACCTACAATAGACGGTTTTAAGTTTCAATATTGCACTTTCCAATATTGCCCTCAGTTTCAATATTTCTAATCAGGACAAAATAATAAGCATCCTCAACTTCCCTCACCAGCATCCAAATCACGTGTTCAATCTCAATTACTGGGATCCTCAGAACAATTGGAACTAAACTGATGTTTAGGAAGCAAAATGGATATTCACATATATAAATAAAATAACAGCTAAAAATATGCAAAAGACAATCCAAAAAGCCATGTTAATTTCTGGAGGAAAAAAACTTGAGTATTACCATCCGACTTTCTTAGCAAAAAAATACAGAAAAAAGTTCACTTTTATTACTTATAAACCTCCTTCTGAACAAAAAAGTCAATTACTTACATGTGGCTTTCTTAGCAATAAAATGCCTATACATTGCATTTATTATCTACAAACCTCATCCTCTCGTGGTTTTTCTTTATCTTTGTACAAATTATAATCTAGTAAATTCATTGTCTGAGTTCAACTCCAAACTAATAACCATAACATTACATAAGAATTAGCCAAAAATTTTAGAGAAATGACAATAGAATAGCCACAATTACATTTGGAGAGGACAGAGACACCTCAATAAGGAGAGGAGGGTAGAACAGGTATGTCCAACTATCATATATTTATATAGCTAATGTTTAGTCAAAAGTTTCACACTTCAAAACCTCGGATTTCTTATCAGAACAGGAGGAGGGACTGAGCTCCGAAATCCGTATTAGCAATGAAATTGAGCAATAAAACATGCTTCTCTAGCAATGGCATAGAGATGCATCAAGGGGGAGGAGAATACTTCTCAAAAAAACCTTAAACAATGTTACCACTGGATGGTCTGAGGCTGAAACAGGGGGGGGGTAAGTAGGAAACAATAGTATAGATACATATGTTTTGTTATTGCAAAGACTGAAAAGAGTTGAAAAAGAAAATAACCATACCCCAGCTTTAGGGTTGACAAATTTCCTCACAGCCCTTGGGGCAACGGCTGCAAGCTATGGCACTTGCCCATTGATAACATGTAAGGTTTTCATGGGAGGGATGGTCGATTTGAAATTGAAACCTTTAGTTCCCTTTTTATGGCACTTGGTATTAATTAGAAAAAATGAGGTATTTTTAACTTATGAACGGGTTATCGGATCTCAATGAAATCTGATATTTAGAAGGATATCGTGTCTCAGAGCTCTTATTTTAAATCCTGACCGGATCTGGTGACATGGGGGGGGGGGGACGAGGAAAACTAAAACTTGGAAAACACTTAGAGTGGAGGGATCGGGATAAAACTTGGTGGGAAAAATAAGCACAAGTCCTAGATACATGATTGACATAACCGGAACGGATTCGCTCTCTTTGGGGTAGTTGGGGGGGGGTTAATTCTGAAAAATTAGAAAAACTGAGGTATTTTTAACTTACGAACGGGTGATCGGATCTCAATAAAATTTGGTATTTAGAAGGATATCGTGTCTCAAAACTCTCATTTTAAGTCCCTACCGGATCTGGTGACATTGGGGGGAGTTTGGGGTGGGGGAACCTAAAATCATGGAAAACGCTTAGATTGGAGGGATCGGGATGAAACTTGGTGGGAAAAATAAGCAGAAGTCGTAGATACATGATTTACATAATTGGAACGGATCCGCTCTATTGGGGGGGGGGGTTGATTCTGAAAAATTAGGAAAAATGACGTATTTATAACTTACGAAGGAGTGATCGGATCTTCATGAAACTTCATATTTAGAAGGACCTCGTGACTCAGATCTCTTATTTTAAATCTCAACCCGATCCAGCGTAATTGGGGGGGGGGTAGTTGAGGGGAACCGGAAATCTTAGAAAATACTTAAAGCGGTGAGATCAGGATGAAACTGGATGGGAAGAATAAAAACCTGTCTAAGACACGTGACTGACATAATCGGACCGGATCTGCTCTCTTTGGTGGAGTTGGGGGGGGGGGGGTAATTTTGAAATTTGAAGTATTTGTAACTTACGAAAGGGTGACCAGATCTTAATGAAATTTGATATTTAGAAGGGTCTTGCGCTTTAAAGCTCTAATTTTAAATTCCGACCAGATCCTGTGACATTGGGGGGAATTGGAGGGGGAAACCGGAATTCTTGGAAAACGTGAAAACTGGGGTATTTTTATTTTACGAAGAGGTAATCGGATCTTAACAAAATTTGATATTTAGAAGGAATTCATGTCTCAGAGCTCTTATTTTAAATCCCGACCAGATCTTTTGACATTGGGGGGGGGAGTTGGAGGGGGAAATCTTGGAAAACACTTGGAGTGGAGGAATCGGGATGAAGCTTGGTGGATAGAATAAGCAAATGTCCTTGATACGTGATTGACGGAATCGTACTGGATTCGCTCTCTTTGGGGGAGTTGGGGGGAGGGGTTCAGTGATTTGGCGAGTTTGGTGCTTCCGGACGTGCCAGGACGATGAAAATTGGTAGGCGTGTCAGGGAGCTGCACAAATTGACTTGATAAAGTCGTTTTCCCAGATTCGACCATCTGGGGGCTAAAGGGAGAGGAAAAATTAGAAAAAATTAGGTATTTATAACATACGAGTCGGTGATCGGATCTTAATGAATTTTGATACTTAGAAGGACATTTTGACTCAGAGCTCTTATTTTAAATCCTGACCGGCATTAAGCCTCTTATTTTCCTTTTAAATCAATCTATTGATTCATAGAATTTTGCTAGAGCTCATACCATATGATATCTTGGCTCTTAGCTCTTCTTGCCTCGTCACAAGTGCCATATGAGCTCTTAGGTCGTGTTAAGAGTACAAAGTGATTGAAGGGTAACCAGTCTCCCAAGCCCTTTTTTCCCCAAATACATCTGATCAAAATTTTGAGAGAGCAGTTTTGTTCCAAAGTCCGAAGGCCAAATATTCCTACTTCCCGGGTTGAAACCCCCCCCCCCTCCCAAGTCCTTTCAGCAAGGGTTAGAAGTTATGCAAGTTGATTATTGTTAACACATAGGGTTTTTATGGAAGGAGTGGTTGTACAGACTTTGAAGGAGGCTCATTTGATTGGAAAACGAAAGTTTTAGTACCCTTTTTAAGAGTCGAAAGTGATCAAGAGGCAACCAGCACCAGCCCCCCCCCCCCAATTCCCTTTTCCCTAAATTCATCAGACTAAAATTTTAAGATGGCCATTATATTTGGAAAATTTTAAAATTTATTTAGAATTTTAAATTTTATTGGAAAACAAGGTACGTTTGAACCTGGGTCTCCCTGGGTATTCCTTAATACCTAGGGTATTAAGGTCCAAGACAACACCCCATCTCACACCTCAACAGTTGTCATGATAAAAATCTATGAAATACAGTTTCAACTGCTTGATAATCCAACTTATTCACCAGATCTAGCCCCAAGCAACTTTTTTCTGTTCCCTTTACTAAAAAATACACTCATTAGACAAAGATTTTTCTCAAATGAGGAGGTAATCAACTTTGTAAACAATTATTTTGCAGAGAAGAATGCTGAGTACTATTTTGATAGATTAAAGAGATGGAAGCATTGCTGGGAGAAGTGCACAGAATCACAAGAAGACTATGTAGAGAAATAAAAATAAATTTTAAGATAAACATGCTTGTATCTATGTTAGGTCAGAAACTTCTCAGACCACCCTTGTATATAGTCAAAAATAATATATTTCTTCATTGTTTCATATCTTGTGATATGTTGCACATTCTTTATTAGGCAAGATTGCAGCTGGGAGGCTCTTCTGAAGAAAACATGGTAACAAAATAAAATCAGTAACATTAGATTCTTCATTTTTATAAGGATTTTTTTTTTACCATAAATCACATTGTTTTTTTTACCATAAATCACATTGTCCATCAAAATAAAGAAAAGAAAATCCCGCGAAGTTGCTGGTTAGTGATGATGAGGAGCCATTACTCAATTGAATCCCACTCTGTCTTCCATGGCTTAATGGACCAACCTTTGTCCAAAGCAATCTTAAAGGCATCAACAGAGGGAGCAATTACAGCAGTATCAGGAAGATTATTCCGATGGGTAATCACTCTATTGGAGGAGTAATGTCTACAGACTCTAGTATCGGCCCTCTTCCGGGACAACTTCTTACTATGCCCCCTTGTGCTGGAGGATTCATCAAATTGAAATAGATTTTGACCGGAGGAGTCAGCATTCAAGAGCCTACAAGTCATTATGACATCCCCTCTTTGATGCCTGTACACATGTGTTGGGAGCTTTAGTCTATTAAATTAAGATAGATAGTCAAGATTCTTGCACCCATCACCAACTTTTGTTGCCCATCTCCAGACATATTCTATTTCTTGCTGATCATCCTTGTTCAGGGGTGTTACAACACACATCCCAAATTCTAGCTATGGTTACCAAAAACTCTTGTACAATTTGGTCATAACTTTGAATAATCTACTACATACAGTATGCTTTATTATGCCAAGGGCTGGGGATACTTTCGTAACTGCTTTTTGAGCATGCTTGTTAAATTTTAGTTCCTCATCAACAAAAATCCCCAATTCTCTCCCCTCTGCCAGAGAGTTAATCAATTGCCCTGAACCATCCTCTCCTATCATTTAGAACTGCCACCTTATGTTCTTTCTCCCGAAGTGCATTGACTGATGACTGCAGATCCAATAAGCTTTGAATCATCAGCATAAACGCTCATATTATTTCTTACAGCTTCTGGAGCATCATTAATAAGAATGTTCAACAATGCTGGAGCTTGGATTGTTCTTTGAGGTACACCCTTGTTAATTTCTGCAACTTCTGAGAATAATTTTTGCCCATTGTCTTCAAATACCTTAACTATGCATTCTTCCTGAAAGGAACTGCATCACCCAATCTACAACATCCAGGTAGATACCTATAGCTAATAGTTTTATTTTCAGCCAATGATGACAGACTTTATCAAATGCTTTTGCAAAATCTAAATGGATCATGTAACAAGAGTATTGAGATTTAGCAACTTAGTGATTTAGTCATAAGCATCTATAAGGTTTGTCTCAACTGAGTGCCTAGATCTGAAACTATGTTGGCTCTTTGTTGTCAAATAAATGTTTTGCAATTGTGGTATTCACAATTCCTTCAAAAATTTTACCAACTGTTGAGGTAATGCTATTGGGTTGGTAATTGGTGACATTAGTCTTTCTTTCACCCTTGTGGAGAGGTGTAATGTTTGATTTTCGCCAATCTTTGAGGAACCACTTTAATCTTGAGGGCCAACATACTTATTTGGACTTAATCTTTTGAGCCTCAGTTCTATTTCCACAGGTTTGATGGTGATAACTTGCATAGACTTCTCAATATTGTAATCCAGCATTTCTGGCAAGGGAGCATTACCTGGAGTTGTGAAAATTGACCTGAACTGATTATTCAGGACTTCAACAATATTTCCAGGATTGGTTATACCATTTTTAATAGCTGAAAGTTCTGTTACTGAATGTCTACCCAGCTTTTGGATTGAGGCATATTTCCAAAACTTTAGTTGGATTAGTTTGTGAAGCTGATGCTAAGGGATCGTCATGCTCGCTTGTAAGTTCTTTTGTTAGGTGCTGGACCCTATTTTGCATTAGTTTAAAATTGTTATAATTTTCCTAATTGTCCTTGTACTTTCTCCAGTACAAGTATTGTTGGCCTAATTGCTCATGTCATGTAAGGGAGCAGTCTTAGTCTTTGTTTCCAAGTGATTTCTGTATATTTTGCAGTTGTCTGCCCAAGCACCCTTTTCATATCAAGCCAAGATTCCTCTATATTTTCATTTTCAATGAAGGACCAATCTTGGTTAGCTAAATATTGCCTGACCTTGTTTTAATTTGTAAATGAATGCTTTCTAAAGTTTGTGGGGTCAACTTTAGTCAACAAGTAATGGCTATATGGTCACTTGCCCCAAACAGCAGCTCAGAGTCAACACTTTGGATGGCTTCCTCATCTTTAACAAATAGGAGATCCAGAAGGATTTGGTTCTGGCCCCCTTGGTACCTACTTGGAAAAGTTATGGCCTGATACAATGAATACTCATGTAGGCACACAAGGAATGGGTCAGTCTGATCCTCATTATTACTTGTGGCATCATAGCCATCAACCCATAAAATTTGGGGCAGATTAAAGTCTCCAACAATAAATACATTGTGGGAAGGATAAGTCATCACTGAATTTATAGCATTTGCAATTGCAAGATGGTAAGGGGGGCAGGGGGAGCTTGAGCTTCTATAAATACATCCTATAATTAAAGGTTCTTTTCAAAAGTGCTCTTTTGTCTAACTTCAATAAAAGCAAATATACTCACTTCAGACCTGGTTGACATTACAGCCTTAATTTCATCTATTTTGGTGGTGATGCAATCTACATTACTATAAAGCGCTACCAGTCCATATGTGTCCTCAATAAAGACATCATTAATGCCACTTACCTCTGACCAACAACATTGGAAAGAAGAACTACTTGAAGATTTTCTGCTACTAACACTTGACATGGCACTGGCAAATGACTCATCATTTGTTGTAAATGTAGGGCTTAAATTTAGCATTGTTTAAACTATAGTCTCTGAAAACATTACTTTTTACATGGTTTTGGATACCACCACTTTTCTCTACATCTCCATTACCAGCAACCCTTGGGAGCCCGCAAGCTGTGGAGAGTTTTCTGAACAATCTTGTTACCTTCAATCACTAAGTTAATTTTGAAATTTTCTTGTCTTCTGTGTCATTTCTCATATAATTTCTGTCTTTTTTCTTGGTTGTTTTTTGATACATAATTTCTGAACTGTATTTTCCCTTTTGTCTTAAGTAATTTCAGAAGAATCAATATTTATGGTCATGAAATCAAGGACAGAGAACATATTTGGTGGTGGGTGCAGAGAGTTTGGGGTTCCAGAAGCCTTTGGATTCACTATACAGTGGACATTTAATATAGGAACACTAGATAAATTGTAATTGTTAGCTATGTATTCATGGACAAACTATTCATCATCTGTTTTGGTGTCAACCCCAAAGAACACTATATTTAGTCTTCTTTTTCTCTATCATGGCCTTCAAAGATTAAAGTCCTTACCTGGCTTTCAAATTTTTCATTGAGGGATTCCCCAAGAGTAGTAGTCTCAGTTGTAACTAAGTTTTTCAGCACTGGCTTGTCTGTGACAGCACCAGAGGACCTATCCAGAGAACAGACTCTTTCTTCTAGGGTTGTAAATTTAGTATTAATTTCAGCTTTTAGATTTGAAAGAGTCCTTAGCCACTTCTGTGATTTTTGATTATAAGTTCTTAATTGTGTTTTCAAGGCTGTCCAGTGATTTCTTTATGCTACTATCCACAATTTTTGCTATTTCAGAAGCATATACACTACTCTTTGGGTTGCCCTTGCACATGGGGCATTTCTACACACCGCCCATGCAATGAGTCATCTTTGTTAATATGATATATTCAGGCTCTTAAAGTTCAAGACAATCTAAACACAACCATTGCTCACATTCATGACAGTTCAGCTTACTTTCAAATTACCTTCACATGCTGCACACTTGTCCATACCCTCTACTGGGCTAATAAATTTCTGTTTGCTTGCCATATCACAATAGCCAATTAGCAACAGTAAAATCCAGAATAATGTCCATTCATTGTAGGCTAACAGGACTTGTAGGCTATTGGGATCTTTGAAAGTTAACAAAAGGTTTAAACAATACTAGCATACAAACAGGAAAGTCAAAATATACTTCTCCTAATAAGTAAATGACTCCAATTTCAAAAATTGAAAAATATACAGCAAAATTATTGATACAAAGTTCCTTTGCTCACAATATTTCTTTGTGAATGCAAGATATAATCACAAGACTTCAAATTCCAAATGCATAGAGTATAACACTATGGTTAGCCCATTCAAATGTTACTGAGGGTACCATAAAATTGATGAAAAAACAATAAATAAGGAGAAATGGCTTTATCTCACAAATTAAGGGCAAATATCCAGGGTTCAAATTTAAGCATGTCCATGGGTTTGTTTACAAACATAAACTGTGCAAAAGCAATATTTCATTCAGTCCAACAAATAATATTTTATTCATTTTTCTTTCAATAATGTGTTTTATCCTATTCTTGTAGCTGGATTCTTAACTAGCTGAAGTCTAGTTTTGGCTGAACAACTATAATAGCATTCTGGATAAAACTATTATTTTTTGAAATGACTATTATTTAACATAATTTGAAATACAGATAGCAATGGAAGAAAAGATAATAATATATTTAATAGAAAGAAGCTGATAGGCTATATATATATATATATATATATATATATATATATATATATATATATATATATATATGAAAAGAGTACCCTCATCAGTTAGCGAGAGTGAACTCTGTCAAATTGCTGGTTGCGACAAAGTGGCGCAATGCGGATCTACGAGAGCGTTCAAGTTATTCTATGCAAGTCGACAAACACTTGAAAACGCTATCGCGAACCCGCTGAAGATTTGTTTAGAACTGTTCAGGATTGAAGAGTTCCGCTTTCTACCGAGGAGGTGTTTCAAGTGCCATGCTGTTGGTCATTTAGCAGCTGACTGTTCGCAACCAGAAAGGTGTTCGCGCTGCGGTGGCGATGGTCACAGCTCTAGTAAGGACAACCCATGTAGTAATCCGCAAAAATGCCTAAACTGCGGCTCTAGTAGACACTCTTGCTACCATGCTGCTTGTCCCTTTAACAAAGCCCAGCCTAACACTAGCACGTAAATGGAAAATCGAATATTCTGCTGGAATATGAACGGTAAAGTGTTGGACAGAATCCCCCTTCTAACTGACCTTTCTAAAGAATATAACTGTATTTGCATACAGGAACACTTTCTGACCGATGATAGTGTAAACCTTCTAAAGTTTTCCTCGGATATGCATTACCTCGTTCAACCTGCGCGAAGATCTGGGACTCGGGGTCGTCCCTCTGGTGGCCTAGCCATAATCACGCGCTCTAACTCGGGGCCCCCCGTGTGTGTCGAGCAGAATGAATGGTTCCAAGCTGCCAAAATGCATGGCGTGTTTTTCGTAAATGTTTATTTACCAACCAATTACAATGACATCGCTTCAGAAAAGAAGTTTGCAAAAGCATGCCAGAAGCTCGGAAAGTGCCTCCTCAGTTTAGTCCAGAAATCATGCCCTGTTATAATTCTTGGTGACTTTAACTGCAATCTCGACGATCATTCCTGCCCTCGGGCTGTACTATTGCTGAACGCCTTACCAAGCGGATTTAAAGTTGCTAAGAAGGATAAGTGCTATTCCTATATCAGTACCGCAAAAACCGTCTCAAATCTCGATCATGTAGTAACTTACAAACTGGACCTAGAGTCAGTCTCGGTTGGATCTGACGGTGCCTATTCGGATCATTTACCTCTCTCTTTTGCAATACCAGCCGTCAGTCCCCAGTGTGCTCCAAAAACCAAGCCTGAGCCAGCACGTGATTGGAAAAAAGTAGTCCGTGAGCAGTTCCAGCTCAATTGTGAACAAATTTTGAAGAAAATTAAAGTGCCTTTCCACCTCCTACAGTGGGATTGTGACCTAACGGAAAGCGAGATACGCCTGCAACTGAACATGTATTTCTACGAAATTTGCCACTCCTTGAGAGTAGCTGAAAGGGTTGCTGTCCCATTACGTAGCGTCCGACGTGGGTCGCGAGTGAAAGGATGGGCCTCAAACAGTGAGCTTGTGAAGGCAAGAGCAGCTGCCAAGTTCTGGCTGGGGGTTTGGCACGAGTGCGACCGGCCAAGAAGCGGGGTAGTCAATGAATTGCGGGTTTATACAAAACGGCGGTTCGCGAAAGAGCTACGAAAACATCGTAGTAGCCTCAAACGGGAAACAGTTTCAAAAATCATTGAAAACCCTAATTTGGTCTGGAAGCTCCGTGCCAGGCCTGTAGAAAGTACGGGACAAAATGCTAGTGATATAGATGAGGAAATATGGGTAGATTATTTTGCTGCTGAATTCTCCCCACCAGATGAAGTGAAAAATAAAAAGTTTAGCGAAGAGCTCGATCAGCTTATGACGAAAGAGCATAATTACCTCGTGATTTCTAGTGCGAAAATAACCCACCTTTGTCAAAAATTAAAGAAGAAATTATCCGCCGGTGCCGACCAAATCTGTGCTCTACACCTACTGAATGGTGGTCCAGTTCTATCGGAGCATTTAGCAATAGCTTACCAAATTATACTAACACATGGTATTGTACCGGACATTTTCTGTTTAGGTGTGATCACTCCAGTTTTGAAAAAGGGTAAACCTGCTCATGAACCATCGTCATACAGACCCATTACTGTATCATCTGTGTTTTGCAAGCTATTTGAAAAGCTCATAATTTCGGACATTAAAGCTAGTTGTAAAGTGCCTCCCCACCAGTTTGGATTCCAAGCTGGCTTAGGATGTGCCCATGCCTTGCATGTAGCTGCAAATATTCTACTGGATGCCCACATTTCGAAAGAAAGCCTAGCTATAGGTGAATATGATGTACGGCGGGCTTTTGATTCGGGTATCCATTCTCAGAATATGGTTGAGCTGAGAAAGTCCGGAGTTGACCGTGCTATTGTCAAACCCTTGAACGACATGTATAGTAGGCTCAAGGTCCGTATTAAACTGTCAGGTAAATTAAGTCGTAGGTTTGCTGTGGTGAAGAAAGGTATAAAACAGGGAGCCGTATCATCACCTGATCTGTTCAACAACAGCATATCGACGGCCCAGTCAAAAGTGGCCCCTTGCTGTATTTTTAAAGGCATTGACGTGTCCCTAGTTGGGTTTGCAGATGACCTTCTAAACTTTTCAAGAATTTTGTCTTCTTTGGAATCTAACTTTAAAATTTTGGAGATGGAGTATGATGAAATTGGGTTGAGTTTTAATGTGACAAAATGTGAAGTACTGTTATTTAACTGGAATGCCTCTCAACCCGAAATCCAACTAGGGTCACAGGTGGTCATGCCCTCTAAGTCAATTGTATACCTGGGTCTGCCGATCGGTGAAACTCTTCAGCATACACGAGCACTGCTTGTAAAGCACATCGAGAAGAAGATCAGGTCAGCTTATGGAGCTTCGGTTTCCTCCAAGCGTAATCTAAATAGGTCGCTGCGTGCACAAATATTTGTTGCTGTTGCCCTACCCCATGTTCTTTACGTTTCGCCGTTCTGGAAGTTACTTACAAATTCGAATAAAGTAACTATAAGAAGAATATTCTTCAGGTACCTCAAGTTCCTACTTGAGATGCCATTAAGAACAAGTAATTCTTACCTAACGAGGCGGTATTCAGTACCTGACCCATTTACTGCGGTGGAAGCGTGTCTTGAAAAGTACCGTGATAGAGTAGAAGCGAGTAACCACCAGTGGACCGCCATTCTTACATAGTTGTATTATAGTTCCTTCGTGATTATTTTCATTTCAAGAAGTTTCGTTGTGTTTTGTATGTGCGTTTTCTTCTCCTTTGTTTTTTATCCGTCTTTTGTTCAATTGTGACGGGTTTTTCCAATATATTTATTATTATTTATTATTATTATATATATATGGTAAAATTCTAGTTGATTGACTTTTGGCTATCTTGGAAAGGGGTTAGGTTAGGAAAATGAAACTTTCAGGGATGAGTCTAAAGGCTAAAGTATGTCCTAGGAAGGCATTTTGAAGTACCTACCTCTGCTACTTCTCCCTCTAGAGGGCCCTAGCCTTTGATGACCTTTAAAAATATGTGTGTTATAAAAGTGAAACCTTGCAAAATAGATGTTCTGCTTGAATGAACTGCAACAAAATTGTTTTCAGCTTCACAACTTTGCTCAATCCCAGTTTATAAGGTTTTAAAGATATGCAAATATATTTCCTAAATTTTGAAAAAAAAACATTGATATGGCTCAGAATTCTACTCAAATAACAGGAATTGCATTTTCAAAACTAACAGCAGAGAAAAGGCAACTGGTAACTGAAAATTAAGGTAAAATGTTGTTTTGTCAGAATTTTTATAGGTATAGACCTGTCATGTAGGCAAATTTCAGGGCCCTCTAGAGGGAGAAGGAGAGGAGGTGGGTGGTGGTATATACATATATATATATATATATATATATATATATATATATATATATATATATATATATATATATATATATATCATATCATATCAGAAGGAGCATAAAAGAAGAAACCTAATGGTACTGTACTTATATTACTAGCATGTTTGACTAGCTACAATTTTACTAATTGTTAAGACAGGTTAACTGAACTACTGACCTGTGAAAACCATTGTGTAGGCTAAGTGATTTCAATAGAATTAATGAGTAACAGTAGAAAGATACATGATAATATAAATGATAGAAACATGTTTCATATTTTAAAGCAAGAAGGTTGTTTTTTCTTAATGTTTTCTTTTTCAGTTATGAGGCTATAGGCTATCTAAAACTATTAATAGAGGGTAAATATTTAAGCAAAGTAATTATTATAATTTGAAAGAAAATGTTCTAACCATTTCATATTATCTTGTGAGGATAGGTCAAAGATTTCTAAAGGCCATGAAAGGTCAGTGCCCTCTAGAGGGGGAAGGAGTGGAGGTATATAGGGTAAAAACCAGCATCTAATTGATCAAAATTGTATTAAACTAAAATCTTTACATCTTGTTACCAAAGAGAAATTGAAAAGAATAGTAGCATATGCCAAAAATAAGTGGTCTTCCCCAAAAAGAGGTATTTTACCCTTCTCCAAAATACCTTCCTATGACATATTTTGGTCTGTCAATCTATCTCTGAAAGCTTCATTTTCCTAACCTAACTCTTTTCCAAGATAGCAAAAAGTAGCCTGTCTATAATTTAAACCATAAAAAGATGTGAGACCATCTTCATAGCTTAGTAGGCCAAACAGAAAGAAAATATATATCAGGCTATAATTTTATCCAGACAACTGGTTTGGACTAGCCTACTAAAAAAACAATCTGATAGAACTGATTAAATGAACCTGCTGTCAACTGGAATATGACCTCAGACTAAGATGGTTTATGAAAAAAAACGAGTTTGATAATAAACATCCTAATAGCCTATCACAGACGATAATAGCCTAGCTTAATTAAGACTTTCCATAAGCCTGACCCTGGCCGGGAGTGTTTTTACTAACTGGAACCCAAGATTCTCTTTATATGCCATTAATTTACATTACCTTCGCCTTACAATATCATAAATTAGGTTTCAATTTATTTTTTATACAGGCCTAAACGTAATCCAGATATATGTAAACAAGAATTTGTTGCTGCTATGTCGTGAATTTTGAAATTTTGAAGAAGAGTCACCTATTTTTATAAGTTGAAAATTGAACAGGAATAAGAAAAATTCAGTTAAAAACACAAACTAAAACCTGTGACTTTCGAATTTCGATAACAATAAATATAAGATAGCATGTACAAATAAGTAGGTTCGGTTTTAATTTCTATTTAGTTTCGCTACTGTAATCAGTACGACAAAAATAATGTTTGTTTTTTCTTCATTTTTATTCTTGCATCCGAAATTGTTTATTTATTACCCATAGCAACAGAACATTATCAAATGGGTATGTCTTATTTGTCTTTTATATTAAAAGAATTCTTTATTAGTGTCTTATAAAGTCTGGATTCAGCTTTTTCGTATTTTGTAGAATCTTTATAAAGCTCAAGGAGTGAAAGCAGAAAATGAAAACTACCGCCTCATGTTAAGCTGGTTTCATGTTTAGAGGTTCATTAATATATCACAAAAAACTGGCTGCTTGTTTAACTTCTAATGATACTGATTTAGTCATTAAAATGTATTGTTTCTTTGATTTAAGGGGTTTTCATTGATTTAGGGGGAACTACATTCCAGTAGTTCTCTCCGTGATCGAAACAACTTGCGCCACCCACATAAAAGGAGAGGATGCAATAGACAAGCTAGTTTCTGCCAAAAACATCAACAAAATGGTCGAAACGCCTGAAAATCGGCAAGCCATAGCCACCGACATCCTCAAAGAGGTTATTTCTTTAGGAATGAACACAAATCTATCAAAATCAGAGTCAATATGATGGTCACGAAAGCCGTGGGAAGCAAATAAGCTATAGCCGGAAGAAATATTCAATAGGCTGACTCTCTTGGCAGTCAGACCACGAGTAAAAACATTCAACCATTCAAAAAGTATAAACAGTGGCTTGCCTTTACGATTTCTAGTTTCAAAGCCTTCATTCCATATGGCGTAACAAGAATCTAACCCTACAGCTTAAGACATGCCTTATGGAAAGCTCGACCATCCCCATCGTAATCTACTCTTGTGAAACTTAGAAGCTGAAAGTGGATAAGTAGGAGTGAAACACCATATTTTAACTCAGATGCCTCTACTGGATCACCAGAATGGCGTTCCTTGATGGAACCTCAAATGTCGAACTTCTACAACGACTTAAAGTCCAGTTCCATGCCAACAAAATTTAGGTTCAACGACAAGGGCGGAATCCCAGAAGTTGCTCTGAATGTTAATTCGATGGTGGTGGACGTCGTTATGCGCTGCAGGGCCAGAATTTTTTTTATGGTGCGCCTCTAATAAGCCATGGAATTTTTTTTATTTGGCTTGGATATGAGGAATAAAGTAAAGACTTTGAAACCCACTAATTCAGCATGAAAAACCACATGGTTAAAACAAAAGAATAGTAGATTAAATAAAAACAATAATGTGTTTTATTAGAGTGCCTCCCCAGGACTGATGGAATGGAAGGGGGGGGGGGGTAATAAGCACAGCCTAAGTTGGATAATAGAATGGGGAAGGGAAAATGAATATGCTTTTGACTTTGAGTAGACTTAGGGGGCATTTGCATTGCTTTAGTCCAATGGCGTATCCAGAGAGGGGCTAGGGGGCCATAGCCCCCCTCCTTGAATATCCTATTTGCACTAGATAAAATGGGTAATTTGTTTGTTTGGTAACCAGCCTTATTATTTTTAATGAGCTTATTCATCCTGTTTCCGAGTTTCTGGAGCATATGGAATCAGATAAAGACTCAAAAACAGCATCCAAAGCAGTTGTCCTTGGAGCCGCATTAAGAAGAAGCGACTTTATGGTCAGTTTAAACACAGTTGTTCATTGCTTAGCTAACGCTGTAAAACTGAGTAAGTTTCTTCAAGACCACAAAAAAGACCTATGAACTTCAAAAGGTTTTGTAATGTCGTTACTAAGCAAACTTAAACAAATGAGATCAGAAGCAGACATCGGCTTCAAGAAAGTATTTGCATTTTCACAAACCACAGCATTCAATTAGGAGAAGATATAATCTTACCCTGAAAATAAAGCTGGCAGACTCAAAGAGCTAATGTCCAGCTACCAGGTCAAGATAAAAAAAATATTGCATGGTGGCAATACACATTCCATTTTTGGATCACCTTATTTCTGAGTTAAACAACAGATTTAGTTCCGTAAGTGAGGTTTCATGTCTGGAGGGACTGATTCCATCTTACTTTTCTAATCACACAGTTGAAGAAGTGTTGGAAGCTGCCATTATCTACTATGAGGGCATTTCTGCTTCATATTAGAATTTTCAGCAGAGATTGCACTTTGGCGGGAACATTAGTAACCGGCAATTACCAAGAATCTTCCACAAAGTTATGAAATTACTTTGTCAAAGTGTAATAGAGATTTTTTCCATACGAAACAATCTAATTGCAGATATTTGTTACGTTACCGGTCACAACCACCTCGACCAAGTAGAGTTTTTCTTCACACCGATTTTTGCGACAAGCATTGATGCTTATTGCTACTCGTCATACTAATAACAATAATAATAAAAACTTGTCTTAGGTCAACCATGACAGAAGATCAATTGAACGGGATTGTACTGGTTCATTAAACAGTTCGTGGCAACAAACTGTAAATAAGGAGAGACACGGCTCAATGGTAACCGACACTTTAAAAAACAGAGTTTTGATAATAATAAATGCATCAAAAAACTGAATCTTGATGTTTATTCAAAATATATAAATTCATGAAGTTTAATGTTAGCCATCAAAAGATGCGAACCTGAGAAAATTTGCCTAATTCTTGAAAAAGGGGGAAACACTCCTAAGAAATGAAATGATCTTAATAAAAAAAAACACTCACCATGAGATTCTTAAGTTACGTATATTTTTTACTAATAAAAAAATTCGTTAAAAATTAAAATTTATAGCTGCCTTTTTATGTAACCGAAAAATCGTATGGCAACTAGGCCTCCTTCCCCATCCCTTATTTCTCAAAATCGTCTGATCAAAACTAAGAGGAAGTCATTTAGCCAAAAAAGGAATTAATATGCAAATTTCATTTTAATAATTTATGTGTGGAGAGCCAAAATCAAACATGCATTAATTCAAAAACGTTCAGAAACTACATAAAAAAAACTAGTTTTTTTAACAGAAAGTAAGGAGCGACATTAGAACTTAAAACGAACAGAAATTACTCCATATATGAAATGGGTTGTCCCCTCCGCAATCCCTCGCTCTTTACGCTAAAGTTTGACTCTTTGCCACAATTCTGCTTTTTAAAACAATTAAAAGCTTTAGCGTAAAGAGCGAGGGATTGCGGAGGGGACAACCCATTCCATATATGGAGTAATTTCTGTTCGTTTTAAGTTTTAATGTCGCTCCTTACTTTCAGTTAAAAAAACTAGTTTTTTTTTATGTAATTATCTGAAAAGATTACAGGTGAAGTAGTTTCCACATTTTTTTATGTCTTGAAAAGCAGAATTACGCATATTTGCAATTACAATTACACAAATTACATATTTCGAGCATTAGTTATTTGAGTTTTATTCCGGTAGACGTCGTGAAAACAAGAATGTAGTGACCCAACAAGAAATTAAGTGAATGTAGTATTAAAAAAGTTTTAACATTAAATTTCCTTTTGAATACTTTTTTTCACATTTTTACTATCCTTTGAAATAGTCAAATTACTCCTTTGTTTTGAACTGCTACCCTTTAATTCCAGAATAAGAGTAAATCAGCTAAAACTTGTACAATACTTCTGCTTTAGACCTTTTATGCTAAAGAATAATACGCAGTGCATTATAGAAACTTATTATAAGGTAGAATAACTAAAAGTGTACACACAGGTTTATTTTAAAAACTTAACCATTTGAGAAAATAGTAATATCAGTACTAAAAGTATTTCCGTACTTCAAATAAAAAGGTAACAGCTTTCCATGTTCAGATTCTCATAGTCAAAGAGTCAGGTATGATATGTTAATGCAAACACATTCTAATGGCTTCAAAATTGTTTTATTTTTTAGTCAATATTCTTCAAGTCAAACCATATCTTTTGCCTCTAAACTCTGATTAATAAAGAGTTTAAAACGGTCTAAAATTGTGTCATTTAACGCTTAAATTTTGAAAAATTTCCCAGGGAGGGCCACCAGACCCCCTTGCTGGGGGGGGATTCCATGCCTCCCAAAAACCCCGGAGCCTTCACCCCCAAAACGCCTAGCCCCTCTCCCCCCCCCTTAGGCCTCTCCTGGATCCGCCACTGTCTTAGTCTGAAAAATCATCTGATTAATAAAAATAATAAACTAGTAGCTTCAAAGGGCTGACAAAAATTCTCCTTGCTTTGCTAGGGCTGTTTCTTTTGTTTACTCCTATAAGAGCACTCTTTTATGGGAGCAAAAGGGGAGGGGATGACTAAAATCAACACTAGGGTTACATGGAATTTTCTTTATATAAGCGCAAATTGCTTTTAGCTAAAATACATTATGATCCAGCGATTTTATTTTTTTTCCAGAAAGAAAGTCAAGACATACAAAGAAAAAAGTCCAGAAATGTCAAAAGAAAGTAGGCTTGAACCTTGAAAGTGGATTATTGGCAGTTGGTGTACCTGCTCCTTCTTTGAAGAGACCCTGGTCAGATTTGCCGAACCCTTATCCGTATGGATGCTCCCCTTTTTGTAATCATCCCAGAGATCCTGAACTGAGGGATGTTCTACTGCGTGCAAAAGATGTATCGGTAAAGTTCCAGTGCTTGTCAATTTCATCTATAAATTCGTCCATATCATGTCTGAGGAAACCCTTGGACGTCTTTTTGTCAGGTTTCTACAACCCTAAAGGCTAATTATTCTATTAGCTAATTCCTACTCTTTTCAATTTTTAATAATCTTTAATTTTCATTGAGAAATCGTCGTGTAAGAAATTCTAATCTATAAAGTGAGAACGCCCCCAGGATAAGCTATATAGCAATTTTTTAAAGTGTCTAACCTTTTGTAGGCAGGAAAAAAACACATAAAAGGCAAGAATTTTAATCCAAAAAACTATTTATACTTTAAAAGTAACCCAATTGTTATCACGGCTTCTTTTTTTTAGGGAGATGGTGGAACATCAAAAAAAGAACCTCGTTACATTTGTCGACGATTCTTTGGTGGATCACCTGATGATTTTTTTGCTCGGTATCTGAGGTCAGATTCAAGAGCAACAAGTCCTGGCTCCCCGGCTGAAAATGGAAACTTTACAAGGTTGGTCCTCTGAGATAATTTTTTTTCTTTCATTATCATTTCATTATAAAAAAAAAAGATCAAAATAACCTCAGGAGAATATAATAAAACTTTTTGCCGACAAAATTAGAACATGAAAGCTTTTTTAACATACTCTCTTTGAGACAGCAATATACAGAGGTTTAAAATTTGTTTTGCCTCAACCATTAGCTCAGAGGTTGAACGATGAACGTAAGAAAAGTCAAAATTAGGAAATGAGGGATTTGAAAACAAACATATTTAGCATCCAATCGAAACTACATTCTTTTAATCTTGTGCATCGTTACATATGAAACTTTGCCATATCATCTTATCAAACCATGCTTGTGCTGTAAAACTATCATTAGATGTTCATATTCATGCTATTAAAGACAGACAACACTAATCATTCTGAAAAAACAAACTTAGATTACTAATACAGCTACTAAGTATCAACTCACTGCAACAACAATCCACCATAGGCTATGCAGGCACTCCTTCTATACCCTGATCCCTTGAATTTTCCCCACTTCACCCTTCCTGTGAAGTTCTGGTTTCATTTATTTCCTTCTTTGTTACATTTATCCATACCACTCAACCAGTTTTCGGTTTGGCCCCGGATGGTAGGTTAAATGTGGTCTGTTGCTACTGCTACTACTACTACTACTACTACTACTAGTAAGGAAAGGTTATAAGCGTCAAACTTTCAGGAGACGTAGGGGGGATGTAAAGGCTAAGGTTATCAAGGTGAGTTTGCAAGATGCGTAGTCTGTATACAAAGCAGTTAGAAATGTTTTTCTTATTCACAAACTCGCAGCATTAGGTATAGTTAAATAACTGATTTTCTGCAAGTTTTTATCGAGGTTTTAGATGGATGTTGAACCTTTTTTTTTAAAGAGTCACCACAGACACTTTTAGGCATAACTGCCTCAGAAAAATCATTCCAGATCGAAGTGCAACGTCGGGTAAAAATGCATCAAACCACTCACTAACAGATTGGAGAGGGCTGTGGAAAACAACTAAACCTGTCCAATTAGCCCTATTGTGGATCTTGTCCAATGGTGTCAGGAACGTTATCGGAGCATCAGCATACAGTGGGCATCTATGCTCAAAAATGTGTTTGATGAAAGAATTGTAAAGTGGAATGATCGAGCTCAGTGGTAGAGTGTCTTTTCAGCGAAGGGATATCTCCAGCTTTCTTCTGCAGGATGTTCTACCCGATCAAGATGGGTGTTCCAAGAGAGATCTGTAGAGAAGTGGCTTCAAAGAGAAGAAGCTCATCGAATTTCTTTATAGCATCGTTCAAGAAGATGAAGCTGGGGTGTATGCATGGTACTTTTAATCGGGAGATCATCAGCTCTTTTGTGTTTGATTCATTGAATCTGACTATCCAGGCACGAGACCACTTCTTAGTTTTCCAAAAGATCTGTCTGTAATGACAGGAAGGCTTTAATTGGGTTTTCATATTTCGGTGTGAATAAATGTGTTGTGGTGTCATCAGCAAAGTAATGCAGAAGGCTTGCAATGTTATCTCTCATGTCATTTATATAAAAAGGAGAAGCACAGGTTCCAATATAATATCCTGGGGTATGCCTACTTTTATTGGATATTCGAGGGAGGTGGAACTGTCAAGAACAACCCGTGGTGAACTATTAGAAAGAAAGCTTTCATTCACTTTGAACAGACGACCTCTGACACCATAAGTGTAAAGGTTCTTCAGAAGGTCGCGATGCCATGCTCTGTTGGAAGCTGTAGTAATGTTAAATGACAATAACCTGATATTGTATCCTTTTCTTAGAATTTCAATCCACTCCTGTGCCTGTCCATTAAGCAGTCAAGCGTTGAGTGCTTCTGGCGGAAACCGTATTGGCGATCGCTGAAAATTCATTTGACTCCAGGTGCTGATAAAATGAATGATTTGAAACCTTTTGATGAATTTTATCAATGCAAATTTGTGCACGGAAAGGTTCCAAAGGAAAAACACAGCCTGAAAAGCGATCTCAAAGGTCCAGCCAATTCGGCACTGCAGGTCTTCAAGACAATATTATGTATATTCTCAGCACCCGTGGATTTGGTCATGTCAAGACTCTGCAGAATGCGAAGGACCTTAAGAGTGGAATAGTTCTTTAGTTAAATTGATTTATTTAACTGAGGATGGATCCTTCCTTGAAATGTTTATAGTTAAAGATAAATTTCTTACTATTAAACGTAGTAACAAATAAATAAACAAGAGAAGTAGTTGAACCTACAAACTTATTCAAAGAGACATTTGTTGAAGTTGTTCCTTATACTCGTGATACTGGACCCCCTCCTCCTCCTTCTCCTGTTTTGATTCCTGAATCTAGACAGTTCTTGGCTTCTTGTTTATTATTTGAACCGACAAAAAACTACTTCCCTTTAGTAGTTTTGATGAAAATTATTTATTCAATTGTAATAACAAATATGGATGTTTTTTTTTCTTCTTCACTTGACAACAAAAGTTTTAATGGTTATTTGATTCAAGCTTAGTTGACCTTGAAAGATCTCAGATTTTTGAAGCCTTTATTTTAATCTTGGTTGTTCGTACTGTTAAGGTTATTTCTTTTTTTTTGTGAATCCTGAAAATTCTATTTCTTTCCATTTAAGCTCTGAAAGCTCTCATTTTCAAAAAAAAGACACAATTTTGTGTGAGAATTGGAGATGTATCAACCTTCTTGTGGTAGCATGCAAATGGTTAGCTTCTATTACACTGTACCGGATTCAAAATGCACTGAATACACATATGCAAAAAGAGCAGCATGGCTTTAGAAGCGGCATATCGTGCTCTGAATTAATTTTTGCACTCAGAACGCTTGTAGAAGAATAAAAAAAGTGGAAAAAAAGCTATATCTACTACTTATTGACTTTGAAAAGGCATTTGACTCAGTAGACCGAGAATATTTGTGGAGAGTCCTAAAGCATTATGGGGATCCACAAAAACTGGTGAGCATGATTATTTCCCTATACGAAGAGACTGAGTGTTGCGTCAAGATTTAGAAAGGCACAACCAAATTTGTCAAGATCTTATCTGGTGTGCGTCAGGGATGTTTACTTTCCCCATTTCTTTTGTAGTTATAATGGGCAACGTAGTAAGACAAAACTCTGGATATTGCATAAAAGTAAGCAGTAAGTAACTCTATGATCTGAATTTCAGGGATGATTTAGTATTTTAGAAGATGATAACAGAGGTTACAGTAAGTAATTGACGCAATTAAAGAAAATCTACAAAAAGTCGGGCTAACCAATAACGTTGACTTCTTTCATTCGAAAATATGTGCCTAAGGAGAATTTTATATATTAAGCTGACAACAGAGAGTTAGAAACTCTGAAATTCGTAATAGAACTGGCCAGCCTCTTATTACTGTTGTTTTGATTGAGGAGGAAGTGGACAGATTTAAAACATGTACTCCGCATGAAAGAAGGCCACCTGCCTTGAAAAGCCTACGACTGGACACTGGGCGATGGAAGAAGACGAGGTCATTCAAGGAACACTTTGTGACGAACAATTGATCGAGATGTGAGGATGGCTGAGACTTCGCTAGTACCTATGTTGGGAAGATGTCAGCGCTGCAGCATCACTCTGGGACGAGTGAAGATGCTTCATCGACGCCGTGTGCACCACTAAAGACGCAAGAGGAACTAAGGTCTAAGGTAAGGTTAAGCTCTGAATTCAACTGGGCGCTTGACTTTACTCTTCTCTTTGGTTGCGCTATCATTGACAAAATAATAATAATAATCTTAAAATCGTGCAATTGTGTCTCTTTATAAGGTTTTTTGTTTCTTTAGTGTGGCCAGATTTGTTCGATTTTCGGCTTTCCGATTTAGACAATTCCTAGCCTTTTTTTTATTAAGTATTTGGTTTGGGTTGTCTTCCGTGACTCCTTATTCCCGTTTCCCTACTGTTTCTTTTTTTTTTCATTTAACCCATGCATGGTTCCCCAGTTAACTCGTCACCTAATTTTCTCATGCTGTAAAGAGGAACTAGAATAGCTTTCATGTTGTCAAAATGTCGAACCTTTTTGGCCTTCATTCATGTGTGAAGAAACCCTCAGTTCTTAGTTTTAGGTCTCAGTTAGATCATTCTTACATTAGTTTCATTTATAGGTTTAAGAGCTATGTCAACCGTCGGTGCATCACACCTGATGGGGAATTAAGATTTGATAGAAGAAAAACCTTCATTTTGGCCTTACCAAGAAGTAGAAGTTTCTCTAATCTACCTACACCTTTCTCAACTTTCGAATCGATAGATATTAGCCACAATAGCACCAAAATCAAGAAGAAGAGTGCTTCTACAAAACACCAAACTCACCATAAGAAGGTAATAATTAAATTCACCCTAAGAAGACAATTTATATAAACAAAAAAATGTTTTTTCAAAAAGAAAATACGTGGTTTTAAACTTAAAAAGACCAAGATGCAGCTTAAATAATATATAAAGTCCACTAAACAGTCCAAGCATCTTAAACTAGCGTACTTCAAGGGCTTAAGCGTACTTAATTTAAAGTGCGCAGAAACCCCTCCAAATACAATTAATGTTCTAATCGACGAGAGCAACTTCATACCCTCCCTCGAATTTGATGGCGGAGGGGGGTCTTATCCCAAAATTGCTCGTTTTATTCAAATCATCATAGAGGAGGTCAGAGAAACTGGACACGAATGTAACACAAAAAATCATTATGCATTGTGAACGTCTTCAGCAGCAACTCAAACATCAAAATCAGAGTTGTATCCTAGCCAAGGAGCAAGCAAATGTCTCTCACCTTTGCGATTTTGACTCTTTAATATCTTTTCAATTTGATACACTCCATTATTTTTAACTTTTTATAATTCGTAATCATAAAACCCCTATGAATCTTTTCATATTTTATGCCACGTACACAATACGTAACAAGTTTAGTGTCTAATATTTTTGACACTTTAAAAAGTTCATTGGACTACAAGTCATTCCCCTTTTCCATTCGAACTGTACGACTATGATTGGAAAAAAATCGACGAGGACGTTGATTATAAATAAAAATGATTTTATCTAAGTCTTGAATAAAAGCAGCAGTATTTTTCAGTGTACAATAACTTGAAATTGAAAGTCGAATTGTTCTTGTCAGACATTCAGCCAATGCTGTGTTTATAGGGCTATGATTATGATAGAGTATTGTATTATATTTTACTAAAACCTTTTAACATTTGGGTTAACAAACTGACTTCCCTGATCTGTTTGATTTTTTTATATGAATCTTGTTCAAAGAAAGGTACAAGGGCTCTAGCAACTTCATCGCCTCTCTCTTACCCTAATGGAACAACATATGAATAGCAACTATAAACACTTATTGCAAGTAAAATATACTTTGCGGAATATTGTAACGTCTTTGATTCTCGTCTAGAGTCAAAAGATCTACTTGTAATATATGCAAAGGGGAAAAGGCTTTAGTTTTTCGATAATGATTACCACGAGCTCTATGATTTCGACAAAGACTGTAGCTGGGTTAATTGCTTGAATACATCTTATTTTCAAAATGTAACCACTTAAATTACCTAAACTGACGGTGGAGGGCCTCAAAAAAGCTGTAATTATACGGGACTATGGATGGAAAATGATGTGTAAACCCCTCTATGAGGAATTTAAACTTTCTTAACCTTAGTAAGGCAGAAAAATTTGAATTAGCGAATATCACCGTCCGTAAACTTGTTTTTTATTCTTGCTATAATATAGCAGAGGATATCTATCCTTCAGATTAGCTTCTAATAGCTCACGCATAGCTGCTCATGCCCCCAAGCATATTATCAAAATTCTTGTAATAAAAAATAAAATTTTTGGTTTTCGAAATAACTTTAGCCTTTAAAATTCTAATTCCTAATCACTCGCGAAATCCTTATTTATTGTACCCTCAAAGTCACTTTAGGTCGAACTGCCCCCTTCCCTTCACTACACCAACATGAGGCAGCGGTGACAGCTCGCAACAATACAGGGGCACGAAATCTATTTTTAACGTGTAGGGGAAAGATTTGCCGTTTCACTGTATTTTCAATGAAAATACAAAATGCCTTTCCTCCATAAGATACTCTCCAAAATTGATGATTTGCTTTAAACATTCGATATGAACATCTTCCTTGATGTATAGATAAATATTATGTTATAACGAAATTCTCGAAGCGAATATTATATCCTTTTTGCCTTGAAAATTCGTTTCTTTTTCACGATTAGCTAACGACTATTAACTTGTTTGCCCTCCTTAGCGGATAAATGTTGACCTCTTAAAATAGAATTAGACAGAATTTGAATGTAAAAAAGCCGACCCCCTCAAAAACAAAGTTTTAGTGAAAATATAATATGGTCTTTTTACATCTTTGTACGCTAAAATGAAGGATCACGTTTAAGCATAATTCAGTCAACTTGAAATTCACTTGTAATATAATAGTGTTCAAATAGGTTAAATTTGGGTATGCACATCTTATTTTTGGTGAGGGTGGGGGGTATACAGAAAGAGAGACTTACCAGCATATAAACAGAGGTCCAATTCTTTTTCAAATTTCTTTGGGAAACCATGTGTAGAGAGTTGTGTTACGTCCAAAATCTAGTAAAAGTCTGATGGGGACTCCCGTTCTAGTACCCATTTTTATAGACCCCCAGAGACAATAGATAGTTACTCGGCTCCTACTAGAAGAATAGTGGATGACGCTTCTGTTTTCCTGGAAATCGAGGGATACTAGGAAGCCTTTGTTGATAGAAAAATCAATACTTTCTCTAACTATTCTGGTCACGGAAAATGGCCGGGAAAATACCTTGTTTGCTAACCCGAAATGGCGGAGAAGCAAGAAAATATTGGAATGATGTCAGGACCATGTTCTTACTTGAGGGAGGGACAAATGCAAGTTTTCTAATGGTAATCATGATTTGGCCGGGGCCTGGAGGTTTTTTAAAGAATCAAAAAGCTATTCTGTAACTACCAAAGAAACCCTGATTTAGTATGCCCTGAAGGTTTTTCTATGGCACTCATAGGGTTCTAATCATAAAAATCAAGGAAATCTTGATTGGGACTCTGAAGGTTTTTGAAACAATCAAAGAAACTATTAGGTAATGATATATATATATAATATATATATATATATATATATATATATATATATATATATATATATATATATATATATATATATATATATAGTTATTTGTGAGAGGTTTTTAAAATGCCATGCTTCTTTGTCAAAACTATGCATACTCACGTCACCGTGGAAATATGTGGCTGGCCCACTCTAGCAAGCAATTCCAGAGGGAGTGTTACTAGAGATAAATTTAAGCTGTATTAAGAGATGTTTCTGAGAGGTCTTAATGAAAATCCTTGTTTCTTTGACTGGGCATTAGATTTCAGCCCCCCGCCACCTAAAAACTTCTTTTAACACAGGCCACCTCAACTTTAATTTCTAGAACATGTTAGTCCAAGCCATTCACGTCATCGTGGCAAACTATGGATGGCAAACGACACCCTCTAGTATCCTTCATCTTTCCAAAGGCATTTTTCAGATATTTTCATGATAAAATATGCTTTAAATCTATTGATGTGTGTTTTAGAAATCCACACCCAACGTAATACACCCTCCATCGCACTTCACGCCACCCTGACAAACTACGGATGGCACACAACATCCTTGGGCGCCCATCATTATTCCTAGGACATTTTTTCAGGTATTTTCTCGATTCAAATATGCTATAAATCCATTTGATTGTGTTTTGACCAACCACCTAATGGTGGCTTGCCAAAACACGGATACAGCAAACCCAAATACAGAAACAAAAACAAAGATACAGCTAGTTTTACGGAGAATAAATTAATATACAAAAAGTTACAAGAAGAAAAATCAACATGAAATAAGTTTCACGAAGAAATAATCAACAAACAATGTGTTTCACGAACAAAGAATCAGCATACAACAAGTTTATAAACTTAACTGAACTAACATGTTGATTTTTCTTCGTGAGAGTTGTAAATTGATTTCCCACTTCGTGAGACAGGTTGTGTGTTTATTTTTTTGCTCGTGAAACTTGTTTTTTGTTTCATCGTGAAACTTTTCGTGAAAAATGATGCCTGTGGGTTTTTGGTCGTGAAACTTGTTGCATGCTGATTCTTTGTTCGTGAAACATTTTGTACGTCGACTTTTTCTGTGTGAAACTTATTGTGTGTTGATTTTTTCTTCTTGTAACTTTTTGTATGTTAATTTTTCTTCGTGAAATCTAGTATATTTTTATTTTATCTTCATGAAAGTTGTTTTATGTTGATTTTTTCTTCATGAAACTTGTTGAATGTAGATTTTTTCTTCGCGAAACTTGTTGCACGTTAATATTTTTTTCTCTTCGTGAGACATTTTGTATGTTGATTTTTGTTCATGAAACATGTTATATGTTGGTTATTTTTTCATGAAACCTGATGCATGTTAAGCTTTTCCTCAAGAAACTTGTTGTACTTTTAGTTTTTCTTCGTGGAACTTGTTATACGTTTATTTTTCTTTCGTGTAACGTAATTTATCTTGAAAATTTTCTTTGTGAAATACGTATCATGTTGGTTTTTTGTTTCTGAATCTTGTTGCATGCTGATTTATTGTTCATGAAAAAAAAAATGTATCTTGATTTTTCTTCGTGAAACTTGTAGTATATCAACCTTATTGTTCAAAAACCTGATACCTGAAAATTATTGTGCGTTAATATTTTCTTCACGAAATTATTTGCACGTTGATTTTCTTTTTCTTCGTGGAACTGGTTGCATGTTGATTTTCTGGTCGTGAAACTTAATGTATGTTGATTTTTTCTTCGTGAAACGTAATGTATCTTAATTTTTTTGTCAGGAAACATGTTGCATGTTTTTTGCTTGTGAAAATTGTAGAATGCTGAGTTCTTGCTCGTGGAGCATAATGTATGCTGATTTTTTTTTCTTCTTGAAATGTAATGTATCCTAATTTTTCTCCATGAAACCTTTTGTATATTTTTTTTCTTGAAACATGTTGCATGTTGAATTTTTCATGAAACTTGTTGTATGTGGGTTATTTCCTCAAGGAACTTAATGTATGTTGATTTATGTTTTTGAAACAATTGTTATATTTTCATTTCCTTTTCATGAAACTCATTGCATGTTGGTTCTTTGCTTCATAAGACTTGTACCTTGATTTTTCTCCTCGCGAAACCGGTTTTTTTCATGGAACTTATTGCGCGCTGGTTTTTGGCTAGTGAAGTTTTCTGAACGTTAATTTTTTCTCTCTACGAAGCTTTTTGTATGTTGTTTTTCTTCAAAAAACATGTTGCATATGGACTTTTCTTTGTGGAACTTACTAAAGTTTGAATTGTTTTCGTGAAACTTGTTGCATGTTAATTTTTTCTTTGTGAAGACTTGTTTTACATTAATTTTTTTAATCTTTGTGAAACTGGCCATACATTGAATTGTTTTTGTTCGTAAAACTTGTTACATGTTGATTGTTTTTTTGCAAAACTTTTTGCATGTTGATTTTTCTCTTCTTGAAACTTGTACATTGATTTTTCTCCTCGCGAAACCGGTTTTGTCAGTGGAAAATGATGTGTCCTCATTTTTGTCCGTGAAACTTAATATATCTTAATATTTTTCTTCGTGAAAAATCTTGCATGTGTATTTGTTCATCGTCAAACTTGTTCAATGTTAATTTTATTATTCGAAAAAACCTGTTACATGTTAGGTTTTTGTTCGTGAAACTTGTCATATGGTGATTTTGAAATTTATTTTTCGTTGATATTTTTTCTTCTTGAAATTTGTTTGATGGTTCATTTATTCTTTCAAAAAATGTAATTCATCTTGATATTTTCTTCGTGGAACTTGTTGCATGTTGGTTTTTGTTCGTGAAGTATGAATGCATGCTTATTTTTTTGTTCGTGGAACTTATTGCATGTGGATTATTTCTTTGAGAAACGTGATGTATCTTTATTTATGTTTTCAGAAAATTTGTTATATTGTTTAAGTTCTTCATGAAATGAAAAGAGAAATATCTTGTTGATGTTTCTCTTTGTGAAAATTGTACTCCTTTTGCTTAAATGCGTTAACCTAATAAGTTAGATGGTGAGCCAAAATGAGCTGGCATCATATTTCAGGAAGAAAAAACCAACATGCAGGAAGTTTCATTATTAAAAATATCAAGATAAGTTAAGTTCACGAAAGAATAAATGAACATACAACAAATCTAACGAAAAAATATACAATAAGTTTCATGAAGAAAAATCAAAATAGAAAAAGTTTTACACACATGAAAATTAATGTGTAACAAGTTCCAAGAAGAAAAAAATCATCGTAAGAAAAGTTTCAGGAAAAAAAACAAAAATCAGCATACAATAAGTTTCGCGAAGAATGAAAACATACAACAAGTTTCACGAATCAAATCAACACACGAGAAGTTTCACTTTAAAACCAATATGCAAGATGTTTAGCGAAGAAAAATAAACATAAAACAAGTTTCAAGAGGAATATATCAACACATCAGAAGTTTCACGAAGAAAAAATGAATATAAGACAAGTTTCACGGAAAAAAATCAGTATACAATAAATTTCAAGAAGAAAAAAAGTCAATATACAACAAGTTTCGAAGTCATCATATATTAAGTTTCACGAAGAAATAAAACAATATACAACAAGGTTCACAAACAAAAACAAACACGTAACTGGTTTTCCGAATAATAAAATTAAAATAAAACAAGTTTTACGAAGGAAAATCCATACGCAAGATTTTTCACGAAAAAAATATCAAGATAAATTAATTTTCATAAAAAAATCAGCACGCAATAAGTTCCACAAACAAAACGATTTCTCGAGGAGAAAAATCAACGTGCAAGTATCACGAAGGGAAAAATTAATATGAAAAAAGTTTCACAAAGAAGAAATCAAAAAGAAATAAGATTCACGAACAAGGAAAATCATCGTAGAGCCAGTTTCACGAAGAAACAAAATAATATGCAACAAGTTTTGAAAAGAAAAAAGTCAACATGCAACAAGTTTCGCAAAGAACAAATCCAACATAAAACAGGTTTAATGAATATAAAATAAAAAAAAATCGACAAGTTTCACGAAGAAAAAATAAGATACAGTAAGTTCCATAACGAAAAATTAAATACAACAAGTTTCATGAAGAAAAAAAAGTCTACATACAACAAGTTTCACGAAGTAATTCAAAATACAACAAATTTCACCAAGAAAAATCCACATGCAAAATGTTTCACGAAGGAAAATCAACATACAGTAAGCTTCGTGAAGAGGAAAAATCAAAATAAAACTAATTTCACGAACAAAAAATCATTACAGAACAATTTTCCAGGAACAAAGCCGGTTTCTGGAGGAGAAAAATCAAAATTATAAGTTTCACGAAATGAAAAATGAAAATGCAATAAGTTTAATGAAAAAATTAAAGCGCAAGAATTTTCTCGAAAATATAAATCAAGATACATTAAGTTTTTTAAAGAAATAATCCACGTGCAATAATTTCACAAGCCAAAAATTTAACACGCAACATATTTCACGAAGAAAAATGATTATATAACAAGTTTCACGAAAAAGAACAAAATACAATCCGTTTCAACAAGGAAAAAAATCATCATACATTATGCTTCACGAGCGAAAACTAATTATGCAACAATTTTCCCGAGCAAAAAAACATGCAACATCTTTTCCGACAAAAAATCAAGATACATTACATTTCAAGAAGAAAAAATTAACCTACTACAAGTTTCACGAGGAAAAATTATCATACATCCAGTTTTATGAAGAAAAAGAAAATCAACATGCAACAAGCTCCACAAAGAAAAAATTAACGTACAATAATCTTCATAAAGATAAAACCAACCTACAATAAGTTTAACGAATAAAACAAAATCAACATACACTAAGTTTCAAAGTAAAAAAATCAACATGTAATGAGTTTCATGAAGAAAAAATCAACACACAACAAGTTTCATTAAGAAGAATCAAAATTTATAGTTTTTAATAATAAGATTGATATAGAACAAGTTTCATAAAGAAAAATCAGCCTACAGTAAGTTTTACGAGGAGAAAATCAACATACATTGTGTTATACGAACAACAAATCAGCATACAACAGGTTTTACGAAAAAAAAAACAACATGCAGCCCGTTTTACGAAGAAAAACATCAAGATAAATTAAGTTTTACAAAAGCAAAATCAACGTATAACAAGTTTCACGAGCATAAACTAAAAGTACAATAAATTTTGTGAATAAAAAATTAACATACAACAGGTTTAATGAAGAAATAATAAAAAAAAACATGTTTCATGAACAAAATCAACATACAACTAGTTTCACGAACAGAAAACAAAATACTGTATAACAAGTTTCGTGAAGAAAAAAGTTTACATGCAAGAAGTATGGCGAAGAAAAAATCAACATGAAACAACTTTCATGAAGATTAAATAAAAACACAACAAGTTTCACGAATAAAAAATTAACATATGAAAGTTTCAAGAAGAAAAAGTAACATACAATAAGTTTCACCCGGAATCGCTTGCTAAAGCGGGACAGCCAGATATTGTCACATTGGTGCGAATATGCATAGTCTTGGTTCAAAGGCACATGGCATTTTCGTTAAAACCCCTCATAAATAATCAAATGCAAAAATTTGTCCCTTTTTCTTGCATTTGTGTCTAATAGAGCAATAGAAACGATATATTTTCATTAAGACCCCTCAGAAATACCTCTTAATATGGCTTGAATTTACCTCTAATAACAACCCTCCCCCTGGAATTGCTTGCTAGAGTGGTCTATCATGGTTGATTGAATATGCACATTCTTCGCTGGAAGAAACGTGGCGTTTTCATTAAAACCTCTCAGAAAGAACCAAATGCATTTCATTAAAACCCATAAGGAATCCCCCTTAATATGGTTTAAATTTACCTCTAAAAGCCATCTTCGCTGAAATTGCTTGCTAGGGTGGGCAAGCCCCATATTGTCACGGTGGCGTGAATATGCTTAGTCTTAGCTCTAAGAAACGTGGCACTTTAGTTAAAAACTGTCAGGGATGTCTCTTTAAATGGCTTAAATTTACATCTAATAACACTCCTCCCTTGAATTGGTTGTTAGGGTTCCCACCTTTCTTTAATTCATGGTTCTTTTTCCTCATATTTTATCCTTATAAGCTTTTCAAGTTTTTTTTCCGTTTGTCGAGTTTTTCTGTGTTTTCAAGATTTTATAACGTTTGTGACGCTTTTATTTGATCTCTGATAGTACATTCAAGTTGTCATAGAGTAAAAGACTCCATTACTAAAAAATCCCTAAGAACAACCCACCACATTATCTAATAATACCCTCTAAAGCACTACTGAACAAGCAGGTGCACATCAAATGTAACCAATTCCAATTCTAGAAGTCAATTTTCTCCCCTGCCTGTCAAGTTTTGCAGACATAGGAATACATACAATTAATTCAATCATTCTAGTAAGCGGAAAAGGGGATTCTCCTTGCGAGCAACAGGTTATAACGTAGAAAGTATTACACGAACAACAATATTAGAGAGGTTTTCATAGTCCAGCTGTCTAGCACCCATATCCATTGAGGGGAAATCCCTTTCGAATGCTAATGCTGACAATGCGGACAAAAATCTTTAGATTATCAAGTTTCCATGATAAAAAAAGAAAAATACTTTGAAAAAATCTCTTAAAGTATTATGTAACAACTTACGTGTCCATCGTCATTACGTAACACCCTACGTCTGTGTCCTCCATAGTTACAAGTGGGGTTCCCTACGGGCCCTGAAGAAATAAGTCACTTGAGAACACGTCATCCTTAACATAAGTAAACATTCCCTATAACATATCAACCAAAGAAATCTTGAAAAACGTCTTAAAATGTCTTGGAAAACGTCTTGAAGACAAATATCTTATAAACATCTTGAAATGTCTTGAAACGTCTTGAAAGACGTTTTGACTGTGAAATTGGATGTTAGGGCCCGGTGTAAAGGCTTACTAGGGGTTCATTGGAATTGGTTTTCTATGACACCACTGGAATTGACTGCTAGCCCTCCCACGTGGGAATTGACTGATAGGGGCTCCCAATGGAAAAGGTTACTAGTTTGGACTTCTCGGTTAGGCTAGGTTATGCTAGCGTCCTCTGGTGGAAAAGGTTGCTAGGGGTCCCGATAGAATTTGGGGCTAGGATTCCCGTTGGAATTGGTAACTAAGGGGCCCCGTTGAAATTGGTTGCTAGGGTCCCTGATAGACATGGTTGCTAGGGACCCTCCGATAAAAGAGCTTGCTATGGGTCCAGTTGAATTGCTCGCTTTGGCCCCCGTTGGAATTGGTTGATAGGGTCTCCGTTTGAAATGTTGCTAGGGACTCCCTGATGAAAAAAGTTGCTTGGAGCCTGGTGGAATTACTCGCCAGGGTCCAGCATCTTGAGGTCCCCCACTGGCAGGTCTTGAAGGTTTTTATTCCTGTCCCTCGTAGGTTTTTTTAAATAAGCAAAGCAAAAAACAAACCTTATTAGGTAACAAACAAAAGCAAACAACATCTATTATGGAACAACCAAAGAAACCATGATTTGGCGAGGGCTCCTGAAGGTTTTCCCCCCTACATACTTAGGTTTTTAAACAACCAAATCAAAATACCTCCCTATTACGTAATTAACACTTGCACCCTTAGAAAATAAACCAAATTACGTAACATCTGAATTAAACAATCCCCTTTTACGTAACAAGCAAAACATTCCCTATTACGTAGCATGCACCTACCTCCATTTGCATAAGTGAACAAATCCTATTACTTAACAACCAGAAGTAAACAAACCCTATTGCGTAACATACACCTTGTCCTGAGGGAGTTTGCCCTTAAACTTCTTCGTCATCTTAAATCATTAAATGAAGAAGGAAGTACTTGATATGTTTTCTGGAATATATTCAGGGGATACACCTCCCAGAACCATTTGATTAACCTAACACGTTGAAATTGGTTGAAACTTGTCGCTCTTTGTTTGGATTTAAAGGGGGTTTGTCAAAGTAGTTGCTTAAGGTCCATTTTCGTTTATATTAATGTCCCGGGTTTCATAATCAAAAATTGTATTGTGGAAATGCTTTCTGAATATTTGAAAAACTTTTTGTGTCTGCCAAATGATTTGATTAATTTTATTTTGCAAAATTAAATTCCTTCGCCAAATGGCATGATCTCAATTCAATGCTTTTAAACACATCCAAATTTAAATTGCTTCAATATGGACGTTCACCATTACATTATTCCATTACGTGTAGATGTGTGGCGTTAAGATAATCTTCCTAACTCCCAAAGGTTCTCCAGACTCAAAAATTGAAATACTTTGCAGAATGCATACAGCTTTAACTTACACTTATATAATCAAACAGTTCGTGGTAACGAACTGTAGTAAGGAGCGACCCGGCTCAATAGTAAACGAAACTCTAAAAACGGATCACGGGTACGTGTTTTTTTTCCAGGGGTCATCGTATCGATCAAGTGGTCCTAGAATGTTGCAAGAGGGTTCATTCTAACGGAAGTGAAAGTTCTAGTGCCCTTTTTAAGTGACCAAAAAAATTGAAGGGCACCTAGGCCCCCTCCCAAGCTCATTTTTCCCAAAGTTTCCCAATATGGACGCCCACCATTACATTACTTCATTACATTATTCCATTACGTGCAGATGTGTGGCGTTAAGAAAATCTTCCTAACTCCCAAAAGTTCTCCAGACTCCAAAATTGAAATACTTTGCAGAATGCATACAGCTTTAACTTACACTTATATAATCAAACAGTTCGTGGTAACGAACTGTAGTAAGGAGCGACCCGGCTCAATAGTAAACGAAACTCTAAAAAACGGATCACGGGTACGTGTTTTTTTTCCAGGGGTCATCGTATCGATCAAGTGATCCTAGAATGTTGCAAGAGGGCTCATTCTAACGGAAGTGAAAGTTCTAGTGCCCTTTCTAAGTGACCAAAAAAATTGAAGGGCACCTAGACCCCCTCCCACGCTCATTTTTTCCCAAAGTCAATGATCAAAATTTTGAGATAGCCATTTTGTTCCGCATTGTCGAAACCATAATAACTATGTCTTTGGGGACGACTTACTCCCCCACAGTTCCTGGAGGAGGGGCAGCAAGTTGCAAACTTTGGCCACTGTTTACATACAGTAATGGTTATTGGGAACTGTACAGACGTTTTCAGGGGGATTTTTTTCTGGTTTGGGGGTGCGGTTAAGGGGAGGGGTCTATGTGGGAGGATCTTTCCTTGGAGGAATATGTCATGGGGAAGAGAAATTCAATGAAAAGGGCGCGGGATTTTCTAGTATTACTATAAAAAAAAATTAAAAGATAAACATGAAAAAGTTTTTTCAATTGAAAGTAAGGAGTAGCATTGAAACTTAAAACGGACAGAGATTATTACGCATATGAGGGGTTCTAAAAATACTTTAGCATAAAGAGCGAGGTATTTAGGAGGATATAAATACCTTGTTCTTTATGCTAAAGTATTTTTAGTAATTTCAACTATTTATTCTACGGCCTTTCTGATTCAGGGGTCATTCTTAAAGAATTGGGACAAAAATTAAGATTTAGCGTACAGAGCGAGGTATTAACGAGGGGAAAAACCCCCTCATATACATAATAAAAATAAAAGAATATAAAAGTTTTAAAAACTTTAGCGTAAAGACCGAGGCGTTAAGGAGGGGACAACCCATTTCATATACGGAGTAATTTCTGTTCGTTTTAAGTTTTAATGTCGCTCCTTACTTTCAGTTAAAAAAACTAGTTTTTTTTTATTTAATTATTAAAAGGATTGATGCTGTTCATTCAAATATCCTTTTTTTCAATTTAGACATTATTTTTCATCACGGCAACACCAATGTAAAATTTATTCCATTAAAATAAAAAAGAAAATGGGCATAATGGCTATCTTGTTGTGTATTTCCGATATCGCGTATAACGTGAAGCACAATCGCACTACCCATAGAGAATAAAATAAACCATAACGAAACAATTATAGTATTTTAATTATTCAATCATGGTTTATGTCGTAACCATGATTAACGAGCTAACGAGCAACTTGTGAAAACGGTGTTCCTGCCTGATATCTAAAAAAAAGGTTAGCCTGGTGATGCGTCCCCTCCCATGAAGTACAATGTTTTTATTGCGCTTTGAACCCCATTTCTAAAGTTGGATCATGTGTGGTAAATTTTCTAACATTGGAAGACAAAATTGATTATGATGCATAAATTTACGCGCTGTTCCTGGAAAATATTGTCCTGAATCTATAGACGGTATACCTTTTATGAGTTATACACAAAGCAGGTGACAAAATCATGATTTGATTTAATGCCCTATGTGTTTCTGATCAGAATTGAATTGATGACAGAATCGAAGTTTATTTTCTATAAAACCTATCCCCATATCTAATGGGTGTTGATCGTTGATTGCTGATCATTTCCACAAACAAACCAGGTTGAAAACTTTTAATCTTATTGCATATACATAAGCCGCAGCACTGGCAATCAGTTTGAGAACTAAATAGTCATGAAAATGCTGTTCCACGGACAATCGGAACTGCAAAGTCACAATCTACACTGTACATTGTAGATTATAGACGTGGCTCAAAAGAAAAATAGTGGATCTAGTTTGCTCATTTTACCAGTGAGTCTTGAAGTGTGGGTTTATAAATTTTGCTGCTCGATGCCATCGAAACCAGCATTGACACTGAAAACCATCAAGTCGATGGTTTTCAATTCGGTAATCAGTTGCACAAACCGGTTTTTATAAACTTCTGATTTCGCTGGTAATTTTGAATCTGGTTTCAAGAACCTGATCTGTCATGGGAAAAGGCATTTAATTCATGTTACTGTAACATAAAAAGAAGAAAAACAGGTTTGTGCGTTGTGATAAAATTTTCTTTCATTTTTTGTAAGAAACAAACTCAGAGAGGAAGTTTAAAGGGTGACAGCAACTGCTCTTCATCTGAAAAGAAGAAGGCCGGAAAAGAAATTAAAAACAAGCAGCCAATCATTATAAAAGGACCACCGCAAGAAAATGAGGTAAGATCTATTCAGATTAAGTTTCCTACCAAGATATTGTGAATGATCGGGACATTCAAGTGCTCTGCTGATGAAACTGATTTATTTACTCTTTTTGTCTTTGGTGTCTGATAACCTTATGGGGAGTATTCGAATTTCAAAAATCTAGTAGTGAGGTTTTAAATAAGGTCTATCCCACATGCTAGAGATCATTTGCCTCTCAATATGCGCTTACTGAGATACACTTAGCAAAGAACGACGAGGCCTCCATAGATTTTTTCTTCGAACACTTGACATAGAAGTTTCCAACGAAAAGTAAAACGACACAATAAAGTCGATACGAGCAGAAATAAAGTCATATGAAAATTCAAACTTAAAATTACAGAAATTACACTGGAACACTAAAAAAAAACCAAACCGAACATATATTAAAATAAATAATCATATCAAAGATAAAGGTGAAAATACTGATATAGTTACATACATGCATCCCATGGGAGTAAAATTAGGCGTATGGTAAAGTCAAACCCAAAATAAATAAAATGCTGCGAACACGATTTTGAGTGCCTCCGCCCTTATCAAGCCGTAAAGGTTCTAAAGCCTGTCGCGTCATTTGCATTTTATTGAAGACTTAACTTATTTTGAACAACATTCTTTTATTTTTAAAGCATCAATAAAAACATAAAATAAAGTCACTATAATAATCAAGATGTCACGAAAGAACTGATGAACATAGGCTGAATGTTTGATACATAATGTTATTACGAACACGATTATGACTACTACCCCCCCTTCCTCTAGCCGTAGAAGTTCTAAAGCCTATTGTGTCGTTTGAGTTTTATTGAAGAATATATGTATTTTGAATAGTGGCCTTTAACGTTTCAAAACATTAACAAAATATAAAAAATAATCACTACAATAATCAAGATGACTAAAAAAAACTAATGAATATAGTCTGAAGTTTAGTATATAATGGTTTTAACTCATGGGAACCTCATTAATCAAGATTTTATTTAACTGTACTTGTTTTATAATGTTATAAATATAAAGAACGTGTTTATAGTATATTTTGTTTTCACTAAAATACAAATTACGCAACAGGCTTTAAAACTTTTACTCTGGGAGGAGGTCGACGCATTTGCTAAAATTATTTCTATTGTGATTTTTGTTCGTTTTGAGATAGTGTCTTTTGATAAAGTTCAACATACCCCTCAACATTCCCTGAAAGTTTCAAATTAATACACTTAACTCTTCGTGAGACAGTGCACACACAATTTTAACAGCCTGGATGAATATAGAATCTTTTGATTTAGCTCAACATCCCCTCAATATTCCGTAAAAGTTTGGATATACAGCCGTTAGCTGTTCCTGAGGTATTGCAGATACACGTTTTTGACAACCGGGATGCACATAGTTTTAGTTTGATTTAGTTCAACATTCCCCCAGCATTCTCTGAAGTTTCAACTTAATACCCATAACTGTTACTGAGATTTGAGACATCACATTGTGATAAACTGGATGCATAGTGTTTTTTTTTTATTGAGTTTCACATTCCCTTAGCATTCTCTGAAAGTTTCAGCTTAATAGCTACAGAGCCGGATCTATTTTTTTTTCTCAGGGGGAGGTAAAATGTAGGCTTCGTCGTCCCCTGCCGCACCGTCAATACTGTAAATATTACAATTCTCGTTTAGAGTGAAAGTTGAATGCATTTCATGGGAGAATAATGGTACTGGTATGTAAGTACTAAATATATGTTATTTATCCAAAGCGCTGGTTTTATCAGCTTACAATTTATTTCTATTACTTTTGAAAGATGCATAAAATTATTGATTGAAGAAGAACTTCACTCTCTCAAATATAGTCTAAGCCCTAAGCCAGTAAAATGGTAATGGCTTAGTTAAATCGAATGTAAAACGTAACATTTATGAAATATATATATATTTATCCAGTACAACTATTAAACAGCTCGTGGAAACAAACTGTAAGCCTAATAGTAACAGCAAGTCTAAAAAATTGTAATTTTAACAACAATCGATACATCAAAAGAATTGTCTTTTTACGCTGATTTCAAATATATAAGATTTATTAAGTTTAATTTTACCTACAAAAAACTACAGACCTGAGAAAATTTGCCTGCTTTTGCAAAAGGGGGAAAGTCCCCCAAAATTCAGTGGATTTTAATGAAATCACAACATCAGATTTAGCATACCACAGAATCCTACTTTAGACGTTTCAGGTCCATATCAGTACAAATGTAGAATTTTGTATTTCTTTCCAGAAGAAAGATCATAGATGCGTGTTTTTTATTCATTTTTCTTTTCCCAGGAGTTATGATATCGAACCAATGTTTCTAGGAGATCAAAAGAGAGCTTCTTCAAACGGAAATAAAAAGGTTGCTCTTTACGCTAAAGTATGACTTTTTGTCACAATTCTTAAAGAAAAATTGCTCAAACAGAAGGGTCGTTGAAATTGAATTAGATAGTTTTTTAAAGAACTTTAAGAGTTTAGCGTAAAGAGGAAGGGTTAAGGAAAGGATAGCCCCCTTATATACAGAACATTTTCTTTTTGTTTTAAGTTTTAATGCTGCTTCTTCCTGTCATTTGATTTTTTTTTTTTGAATCCCACAAAAGCACCGAATGCACTACCGTTTATTATTGACACTTTTTCTAAAGTCCCCTCCCTCAAAATGAAAAATTAGTTTATATGCTTGGTTAAGAAGAAGAAGAAGAAGTTTATTATTATTCAATATAATACAATGCAATACAATTCAAAATGGAATTACAATACACTTATTCCCCCTCGAAAGGCTCCATGACCAATTATTTAGATAATTTAAAAAAGATAATTTAGATATTTAAAAATTTCAATAAAGAAAAATTTTACCAAAAAAGCAATTTAGCTGTTGGTAAGTTCCACTCGATTACTTGATTGCATTCTCTTATATTACTATCTAAAAAAAAGAGGCTAAAATGAAGACAAAAATCACTTAAAGAAAACTTCAATTTCCCCTAGCAATTTCTAAGTTCAGTATTAGCTGAAAGAATATATTTTTTTTTCATTTGATGAATCTTTGCAAGAAGTCTAAGATTGGCTCTTTACAGTTATTCTAATGATACTCTGCTTCTTAAAATCTCTGTCTTTTTCTGTGTTTTAGCTGTCAATGGGCGATGAAGACAAAAGCTATCAAATAAACGAGACAATTGAAACAGGATTAGAAGAGGAAAATAAAGAGACACTGAAAGCACCTTCTGAACCTTTGGAACAAGAAGAATATTTAGAGACAGAGAGAGAAAGTGAGGTAACAACTAAGGCGTTCTGTAAAACTAAACCTGAAAAAGCTTCTAAGATATTAAATCTTTTCTCGAAATTGAAGGAGAAAATACAATAGAACTAAAATGGTATGATTAACTTGAGTATACTGTAATGTAAATTATAATGTTGTACAAGACATCTATATTTTTACGCTGATTTTAAAAATATAAGTTTCATCAAATTTAATCTAAACTATCAAAAGTTACCAGCCTGAGAAAATTTGCCTTATTTGGGAAAATAGGGGGAAACACCCCCTAAAAGTCATAGAATATTAACGAAAATCCCACCATCCCATTCAGCGTATCAGAGAACCCTACTGTAGAAGTTTCAAGCTCCTATCTACAAAAATGTGGAATTTCGTAATTTTTGCCAGAAGACCGATCACGGGTGCGTGTTTATTTGATTTTTTTTTCCAGGGGGTATCGCATCGACCCAGTGATCCTAGAATGTCACTAGAGGGCTTATTCTAACGGAAATGAAAAGTTCAACAACAATATTCTTTTTTTTACAATCATCTTCAGCGATGAGGGTTTTGCAACTTTTGCTAGTTGCAATGGAGGGTTTGCGATTTTCGTGAGTTGGTGCAGCTAGTATTACTTTAAGATCTTTACAGATGAACAACTTCAGCGCTTAATCGATGCGAGGAAACAAAACCAAGGTGTTGCTCTCGCAAAACTTTACTCGGCAAAGCCGAACAAAGGTTGCTGCAACACCTCACGCTGCCCATGCACCGTAGATCAGGTTACTTTTATTTTCTAAACAACAACAAATATATCTTTTAACATACAGGCTCAAAATGCTTTTAATTAAATAAACAAGCACTTATAATGAATGTGATAAGATTCTCATAAAAGAGTGATCGGTCAATATTTATCTATATTAAAGGTTGTAACAGGATGGGGGCCAGCATGGCTTCAGCTCAACATAAGGCCAAAACTTGTACAGATGATCACCCCATTTAAACAATACTCCTTCCCCCATCCATCCGAAATTCTATTGAAGAATAATTATTAAATTTATTCCATAATTTTGCACAAAATATAAAAAAAAGTCAAAATCTTGACTCTCAAGGACAAACACGGAAAAAAAGCAAATATTCCTTTTACCAACCATAAAAATAGAGTAAATTAAAAACGAACGTAAAATTAATTTAAAAAAAGTATTTTCTAAGAAGTAGTATATATATATATATATATATATATATATATATATATATATATATATATATATATATATATATATATATATATATATATATATATATATATATATATATATGTATACACACACACACATATATATATATATATATATATATATATATATATATATATATATACATATATGTATACACACACACATATATATATACATATATATATATATATATATATATATATATATATATATATATATATATATATATATATATATATATATATATATATATATATATAGAAGAATTCACCACTGGACTTTTCGGTTCCTGTCGGTGGTAGTGCTTTCTAGTGCATGGCCCTTCAACTGAGGAAGTCCCACAGAGGTCGGGGGTTAACCATCCTGTGCTTTTGCAAAACCTTCCTGTTTACTTTCCCCAATTTTCTCCAAGTACCTTATTTAAAGCTGGCTTGACTCTGGTTGAGCTTACAGAGCCACACAACTGACCCCCGTTCCAAAGCAAATAACCAGCCACACCAGTATAATGCAATATTATAATTCGAGCTTAAATCGAACAGAAATCAATAAATAAACGAGACCCACAACAAAGAGAACGTGCAACGAACAATCAAGAAAAACTTAAAAACAAACAGAAATTGCAACAACAACACACTAGTATTCTAAATATTGGGGTGTCGTTCCCAATGTACTGAACATTTTTTTTTTATTGTGATTAGTGTATTTTATTTATCATAACATGAACAGCAATTCAGCACAAAATCATATCTGAAAACTAATCAAGGTTTACAAATAGAAGTGATGCTCCCTATCCTCTTCCTTCCTCCCCCCGAGATCTGTAAACGGCTTGAATGTCGTTTGCTTTACATTAAAAACGGTATTTATTAAGAGATTTTTATTTATCCAAACATCAGCAACATCAGTAGAAAAAGAAAGCGTAATAATCAAGATTACTGAAAAGAACTATTGAAGGCAGGGTGATTGCTTAATAGATATTGACCTTTATTCCCGGAAATCAAGTTATTTGTAGCTTTCAGTAAAGCACAAATAGAGCTCTAGTTTTCAAAAGGCTTAAAGGGCGTTAATCAGTCCTGGTTGAGTTAATTTCTGTTCCTTTTAGGTTTGAGTTGATTATTTATAATAATTTATGGTTCGGTACTCATCTCATTTATTCATTGACAGTGATTTCTGTTCGTTTAAGTTTAAATTAAGCATGACTTTATTTCTGCTCGTCTTTGGTTCAATTTTGCACTTGTACTTTCTTGAAAACTATTCTTTTGAAAGAGTTTTTTTTAATCGATGAAAAATAAGGATAGGGATAAATAAATGAATCCCAAAAGGAACAGGAACTACAATGAATAAACAAATTAAACATAACACGAACAGAAACTACCACAAACAGGAGCTGGGCTACCACCTGTTAAACATTCTAAAGGCCTGAGCGTCAATAGTACTTTACTGAAAACAAAATATGTTTTACACATTTTCCATTTTATGATTGTAACACTAAAAAATCAAAATTAGTGAAATTTCCAGGGGGGAGGTGCCCCATATATTCCCCATTTTTTTTGCAGAGGGTGTAAGTCAAGCGTATATTTCTCTGTAACTTTCAGGAATTAATACCATGATATACTAAAGAATGAGTCTGTCTTATATATTGAAAAATATATTTTTTTAAAGTTTCATAATTTATCTTCAGCACGTAACCCCAGCCCTTATCAACCCTCACAGAAGGTTGAAAGTTGTATTGATTATGGGAGACGAGAAAAAAAGGGAGAGTCCAAGTTCTGTTGTTGCCCTTCCTCCCCAAACTTTAAATCTGTGTCTACCCATGGTTATGCAGTCCTCTTCTCTCTCAAACTCTCCACACAGCTTTGGTGTCTTCTTCCTTTTATTGAAAACTATCTAAATTTTTAACAGTTTGGTTTTTGTTAGAATTTTGACAAAACAAAACCAGAATATTCATGATTACATGAAAAAATCCCGCATTTTAAATTTAGCCTTTAAACAAATTCAGACATTTATATGTAATCTAGGTAGAAGCCGTGGCACGTTTTGCTTCAGAAGATTTACGAAAGCTTCTCTTCTCCCTAGGGCAGGTACATCTCCATTTTGACCCTTACAGGCTTATGATTATCAAAGCAGTAGTAAAAGAAAAGGAAAAACCGTACTACATTTTTCTCGTAGAATTTCTGATACAGGGTCTACCATTTGAAATTTCAAAGTCACCCCCTCTCCCTCACGGTAGAAACTGAAAAGTTGAATGGTTTGGATCGTCAAAGATAAAGAAAGACCATATTTTTGCTTTGGGGGGGGGGATTTGTTAAAGAAAGTCTTATAAAAGGACGTAATTTTGTTTAGAAATTCAAGGATGTTGAAGAGGCCGCAACGATTGATGAAAGTTGTCTACCTACTATGAAAAACATAGAATCTTGTTTTCGATTTCCACGGGCAGTAGATGTTTACAAGGACAGATTTGAATTGCCTATCGATATTACTGACCTTGAAGGTACTTTCAATAATTATATTTTTCACGCTTGTTTAAGTAGTCACGCATATTAAATTTTGATAGTACCGTGCTTAGGGATTTGAATTTGAAACACCCCATATCTAGAAAGCCGAAAGCTTTCTATAGCCTATATTACTTTTTTCCCCGGAGACACTTTGTAGGGAGGGGTTGGTCCTTGAAACTTCAGACAGAGCTCATTCGATTGTAAATTCTAGTGGCCTTTTTAAAGCTCTAATAAAGTTCTAATGACTTTTTTAAGAGTTAATGACCCCAGAGCCTGGTTTCAGCCTGAGTATACATGGTGGCTTTTAATTTAGGTCAACGTGCACCTCAACATTTCCTGATAGTTTCGACTTCTAGGGATTATCGTATCTTTTTATTTAGTTGATCGTACCCGTTAACATTCCCTGATAGTTTCAAGTTAGAAATTCCCGGGATATTGCAAATACGACTATAAGAAAAACCTAGATACATTTTGTGTCACTTGAATTGGTTCAACAGGCACCTCAGTATTCCCTGAGAGTTTCGACTTAATACTCCTTGCCGTTTTTGAACTATTACGGATATACTCTTGTGACAACTAAGTTACACATAGTGTTTATTTTTTATTTAGGCAGTCAACCACCTCAAAATTCCATATAAGTTTTAATAAACAAACCTTAGCCGTTTCTGATATATTGCAGATACGCCCTTTTGACAACTTGGATGTTCGTGTTTTTCTTTCCCTGAAAATTTCAACTTAATACCCCTAGTTGTTTTTTGGTTATATTAGATAACCCTTTCACCATTCTGGTTGCACGTGGTGTCTTTTGATTTAGTTCAACATTCCTGAACTGTTATTAAATATAAAAAAACAAGTTTTTTTAACTGAAAGTAAGGAGCGACATTAAAACTTAAAACGAACATAAATTCCTTCGTATATGAAAGAGGCTGCTTCCTCATCAACGCCCCGCTCTTTACGTGAGCGTAAAGAGCGGGGTGTTGATGAGGAAGCAGTCTCTTCCATATACGAAGTAATTTCTGTTCGTTTTAAGTTTTGATGTCGCTCCTTACTTTCAGTTAAAAAAACTTGTTTTTTTTTATTTAATTTCTGGACGTTTTTGAATCAATGCATGTTTTGATTTTGGCTCTCCGCAGAGGAATAATTAAAACGAAATTTGCATATTTTTTTTTGGTTAAATGGCTTTCTCATAATTTTGATCGAATGATTTTGAGAAAAAAAGAGCGGGGGAGGAAGCCTAGTTGCCATCCGATTTTTCGGTTAATTAAAAAGGCAACTAGAACTTTTAATTTTTTACAAATCTTTTTATTAGTAAAAGATTTACGTAACTTATAAATTAGCTTACGTAAAGAACTTTTGTATTCTCATGTTTTTATTACATATATGAGGGGGTTCTCCCCCTCGTCAGTACCTCGCTCTTTACACTAAAGCTTAAATTTTGTCCCAATTCATTAAGAATGACCCCTGAATCACAAAAGCCGTAGAATAAATAGTTGAAATTACTAAAAATACTTTAGCGTAAAGAGCGAGGTATTAGGAGGAGGTGAGCCCCTCATATGGGTAATATCTGTTTGTTTTAAGTTTTAATGCTGTTTCTTACTTCCAGCTGAAAAAACCTTTTCATATTTATTTTTTCATTGTTTTTTTAAACAATCCTAGTAAATCCTGCGCTCTCTTCATGGAAATTTTCTTCCCCCATGACAAATTCTCGATGGAAAGTTCCCCCAGCATATCCCCCTCTTCTCAACCCCTCCCCCAACCAAAAAAATCCTCCTGAAAACGCCTGTACACTTCCCAATAACCATTACTATATGTAAGCACTGGTCAAAGTTTGTAACTTGTTGCCCCTCCCACGGGGACTGTGGGGGAGTAAGTTGTCCCTAAAGACATAGTTATAAGGTTTTTCGACTACTCTGAATAAAATGGCTATCTCAGAATTTTGATCCGTTGACTTTGGGAAAATAATTAGCGTGGGAGGGGGCCTAGGTGCCCTCCAATTTTTTTGGTCACTTAAAAAGGGCACTAGAACTTTTCATTTCCGTTAGAATGAGCCCTCTCGCAACATTCTAGGACAACTGGGTCGATACGATCACCCCTGGGAAAAAAAACAACAAAAAAACAAACAAATAAACACGCATCCGTGATCTGACTTCTAGCAAAAAATTCAAAATTCCACATTTTTGTAGATAGGAGCTTGAAACTTCTACAGTAGGGTTCTATGATACGCTGAATCTGATGGTGTGATTTTCGTTAAGATTCTATGACTTTTAGGGGGTGTTTCCCCCTATTTTCTAAAAAAAACGCAACTCGTAACTTTTGATTGGTAAAACTGAACTTGATGAAACTTATATATTTAAAATCAGCATTAAAATGCGATTCTTTTGATGTAGCTATTGGTATCAAAATTCTATTTTTTAGAGTTTTGGTTACTATTGAGCCGGGTCGCTCCTTACTACATTTCGTTACCATGAACTGTCTGATATTTAAAAATCTTAGCAGTTCCTGAAATATTGTTGATACATCCTTTGTCAAAACGGTGTATCTGCAATATCTCAAAAGCAGCTGAGGTATAAAACTTTTAGGGGACGTTGAGGGGAAGGATCAACAAAAAAGACACAGTGCGCAGTCATGTTGTCAAAAGCCGTATCTGCAACATATAAAGAACGGTTTAGGGCACTAGGTTGAAGGTTAGGGAACACTGTGGTGAATTTTGAGCCAAATTAAAAGACTCCTTGTGCATCAAGTTTGTAGGGCTTACCAGCAGTATTTTAGAAATGAGTAAAGATATTAAGTTTGGCTTTCAAAAAGCGTTGAGGAGTATGCTGAATATACTAACTTAACTAAAAGACATTATATGCATTAAGGTCATCGAAATGGCAAATTGGAAATAAATTAGAAAGAGCTAAGAGCATTAAGCTGAAATATCCAGAGAACATCCAGCGGGATGTTGAACTAAAAAAAACAAAAAACTATGTGCACCCAGGTTGTCAGAGCTAAAATGTTCAGGAAAAGTTTGAGAGGGATAATGATCAAATTAAAAAAAGTAAAAATACACTGTATACATCCAGGTTGACAGCATACTATATGTGAAATATCTTTAGGAATAGGCAGGGATATTACGTTTAATTTTCAAGGTAATGTTTAAGGGGGTTGTTGAACTAGATGAAAAGACACGAGTCAAAATCATATAGCTATAAATATCTCAGAAGTGAATAAGGACTACTAATTGAAGCTTTCAGGGAATGTGGCGGGTAGGCTGAACTAAGTCAAAATGCACCATATGGTGCTAGGTTGTCAAAAGCGGGCATGTACAAGGTCTCAGGAATGACCAAAGGGCAGTAAATTGAAATTTTCCAGGAATGCAGAGGGAATTGTCGAACTCAATCAAGAAACATTATGCGCATCCATTTTGTGAAAATAACCTTAGTTCCACACCACACCACACATACGGTCACGTCAGAGCAACTGTTGGAAAAAACAGAATTGAGTGATGGTTCTGATTTATATTTATCTCTTATTCCATTATTATTCAGACGTTATCAGTTGAACCACCTAGTAAAAGACGAACGCATCCCATAGTAACAAAAAAATAGTCCGAAGCCCCCTGAAAATGGCTTCAGGTCAGAACACAAAGTAACCTACACTATTGGAACCGCCTTAGCTGAAACCCTTACAAAGCAAACTTATTGTCCCGTGGCTTGAACAGCAAGGAAAATCCGTTGGCTTGAAAAACAAAGAAAGTTGCTTCAACCATGATATTTTCCATCTAAAGCTCCTTTTTTCGTCCTTTTTCTGCTTCGCGGCTAGCTAGGCTTTGGAACATCACAGAGAGCTCTTTAGGAGCTCATTTCAAAGGAAATTGGTACGTTTACGTGCTTTAATAATTAACAAAAAGCAATATTTAAAATAAAACCAATTGCGTATACAAGTATAACACAAACAACATTTGAAAAGTTTCTCCTTTGGAATACGGTGCCAGATTTGACAAAGTTCACTGCCTGATTCTCTTTGGCTCTGTATTTTACCATTTCATCTAAGAAAAAGCCATAGGCTCTTTCCTGTGTGTAATTATGTTTGAAAAAAAAATGTCACAAAACCTTTGAATAGTCCTTTAGTAACAGTTACTTAAGTATTGTGGCCGTAGAACTTTCTTCCTAAGAAGGAAGATTGGAGTTCGAGTCACTCTATAGTAATGATGAACCTTTGATTCATAGTTTTATTGAATTGAAGATGATTCCAAAGATTCATTTATTTTATTGGTGAAAGTTTTATATAAATATTTTTGCCTGACGTCTGTTAAGTATTCTGGCCATAATGCAATATTGTTCACAATACTCTTATTTTCATCATTATTTTGGGATGATCTTAGACTTATATTTTCTCCTGTTGTTTCATTTTCAAAAACGTAATTGCTTAGTTTTTTCTTCTAGTGTTTTTGCAGACAGTTACGGATGCAAATGATGTATTCTAGAGCTTAGACAGGAGGAATCTGTGAAAATGATGACCGCACTGTACGGCACTGATCACTTCACTGTAGACAATCTTCTTCTGTGTAGTCTATGTCTTTGTGTGGAGGACGCATCATTTCTTCCAATACAAAATAATAATTAAAGCACAATATTCTGTCAAATCAAAGTAAATTATAAAAATAAAAAAAACCTAATTTTTGGGCTCCAAAAACTAGGGGCCTTAGGCCGGTGCCTAGGCCTTAGTCTGCACCTGACTACGGTGTTATTTAATTCAGTAACAACCAAGCATGTTCCATTGCATATACCCTCTGAAATATATAAATTACCAACTAGGATAATCCTTTTATATCCATTTAGTACTCATCGGATGAGCACTGAAAGGATTAAATCAAAGACCGGTAATACCGAATAAAGAAATTATCGGCTTGTCGGAAAGAGTGGCATCTAGTGGACGTGATGAGCAGGATCATGTCATGATCAATATACTGAGACTAAATAAAGTCTTTTACCATTGTAGTTAAATATTTCAAAATACTTGGCACATATTCAACAAAATGTACTTCGTTTATTGTCATCGGTGAAACACATTTCGTAACAGTACCCAAAGTACTTCCCATGGGACATGAGTCATATACTGAATTCCATCTTTTTTTATTAGAATTAAATTTTAATTAAATTAATTCAAAGTATTTTTACAAATATATGCTGTTAAGGTTTCATTTTTAATAATACACATTTCTTTTCTCACTAATCATTTTATTTTTGATAGCCTACCAAGTGTTCTTTATCTTGCACAATAGTAACTCCACCACTAGTTCCGATTCGGGTCCATCCTGCTGCAATCATTGCTAAAATATCGGCTTTGGTACGAACAGTTTTTAATTGTTAAAAAAATTAAAATTGTGGCAAAGAGTCAAACATTAGCGTAAAGAGCGAGGGATTGCGGAGGGTAAAACCCAGTACATATACGGAGTAATTTCTGTTCGCTTTAAGTTTTAATGTCGCTCCTTACTTTCAGTTAAAAAAGCTAGTTTTTTTATATTTAATTCTGGACATTTTTGAATTAATGCATGTTTGATTTTGGCTCTCCGCACATAAATTATTAAAATGAAATTTGCATATTAATTCTTTTTTTGGCTAAATGGCTTTCTCTTAATTTTGATCAGACGATTTTGAGAAGTAAGGGGTGGGGAAGGAGGCGTAGTTGCCCTCCATTTTTTCGGTTACTTAAAAAGGCAACTAGAACTTTTAATTTTTAACGAATGTTTTTATTAGTAAAAAAATATACGTAACTTAAGAGTTAACTTACGTAACAAACTTTTATATTCTTGTATTTTTATTATGTATATGAGGGGGTTTGTCCCCTCGTTAATACCTCGCTCTTTACACTAAATCTTAAGTTGTATCCCAATTCTTTAAGAATGACTCCTGAATCAGAAAGGCCGTAGAATAAATAGTTGAAATTACTAAAAATACTTTAGCATAAAGAGCGAGGTATTTATCTCCTCCTAAATACCTCGCTCTTTATGCTAAAGTATTTCTAGAACCCCTCATATGCTTAATAATCTCTGTTCGTTTTAAGTTTTAATGCTACTCCTTACTTTCAATTGAAAAAACTTTTTCATGTTTATTCTTTCATTGTTTTTTTTTATAGTAATGCCAGAAAATCCTGCGCTCTTTTCATTGAATTTCTCTTCCCCCATGACAAATTACTCCAAGGAAAGATCCTCCCACGTGGCCCCCTCCCCTAAACCCAACCCCCCAAACTGAAAGAATGTCCCTGAAAACGTCTGTACACTTCCCAATAACCATTACTGTATGTAAACACTGGTCAAAGTTTGTAACTTGCTGCCCCTCCCCCAGGGACTGTGGGGGAGTAAGTCATCCCCAAACACATAGTTATCATGGTTTTCGACTATGTAGAACAAAATGGCTATCTCAAAATTTTGATCCGTTGACTTTTGGAAAAAATGAGCGTGGGAGGGGGCCTAGGTGCCCTCCAATTTTTTGGTAACTTAAAAGGGGCACTAAAACTTTTCATTTCCATTATAATGAGCCCTCTTGCGACATTCTAGGACCACTTGGTCAATACGATGACCCCTGGGAAAAAGAAAAAAAACAACAAATAAATCTGTCTTCTGGCAAAAAATACGAAATTCCACAGTTTTGTAGATAGGAGCTTGAAAAAGTTCTGTGGTGGCGCAGTGGATTTGACCTTAGCTTGGTAATACGGGACCCAGAGATCGAATCACGCTGCAGGAATGCACTGCAGGGCCGACGTAGGGACCTTAGTAGTCAAGAAGCGTCGTTAATCCTTAAATAAATAAATAAATAGGAGCTTCAAAATTTTAGCTATAGGGTTCTCTGATACGCTGAATGCGATGCTATGACTTTTAAGGGGTGTTTCCCCCTATTTTCCAAAATAAGGTACATTTTCCCAGGCTCGTAACTTTTGATGACAAAGACTAAATTTGATGAAACCTATATATTTAAAATCAGCATGAACATCCGATTCTTTTGATGTATCTTTTAGCATCAAAATTCCTATTTTTAGAGTTTCGTTTACTATTGAGCCGGGTCGCTCCTTACTACAGTTCGTTACCACGAGCTGTTTGAAATATTTCGTAACATCTATTTGACTTCTTACCCCAGATGGAAGTAAATCTGTTGCCTTACTAGACCGTAAAGTGGATTTACATTTTATACATTGGATCAGTATGTTTTGATCATTGGTGTAACCAGTTATTTTTTTCATTTTAGATCTGATAAACAGCTATTAATTTCGTCAGCGGATAAGAAATGCAGTAACGAATTGCAAAACCTGGAATAAAAATAAAACATCTTAAAATTTTCAGGGTTTTTTTTATCTCAATTCAAAAGCAGAGTTGTACCTTAGAAACTATAAATATTTTGCAATTTACATAATATCCTTAGAGATTCATCATTAGTTTCTTCTTGACATGTTGTCTATCAGCTGCGGTGTCAATTACGCGATTCATTGTTTGAATTAAATAAAAAAAACTAGTTTTTTTAACTGAAAGTAAGGAGCGACATTAAAACTTAAAACGAACAGAAATTACTCCGTATATGAAATGGGTTGTCCCCTCCGCAGTCCCTCGCTCTTTACGCTAAAGTTTGACTCTTTGCCACAATTCTACTTTTTAAAACAACTAAAAGCTTTAGCGTAAAGAGCGTGGGACTGCGGAGGGGACAACCCATTTCATATACGGAGTAATTTCTGTTCGTTTTAAGTTTTAATGTCGCTCCTTACTTTCAGTTAAAAAAACTAGTTTTTTTTATTTAATTTCTGAACGTTTTTGAATTAATGCATGTTTGATTTTGGCTCTCCGCACATAAATTATTGAAATGAAATTAGTATATTATTTTTTTTTTGGCTAAATGGCTTTCTCTTAGTTTTGATCAGACGATTTTGAGAAATAAGGGGTGGGGAAGGAGGCCTAGCTGCCCTCCAATTTTTCGGTTACTTAAAAAGGCTACTAGAACTTTTAATATTCAACGAACGTTTTTATTAGTAAAAAATATACGTAACTTAAGAATTAACTTACGTAACAAACTTTTATATTCTTATATTTTTATTATGTGTACGAGGGGGTTTGTACCCTCGTTAATACCTCGCTCTTTACACTAAATCGTAAGTTTTGTTCCAATTCTTTAAGAATGACCCCTGAATCAAATAGGCCGTAGAATAAATAGTTGAAATCACTAAAAATATTTTAGCATAAAGAGCGAGGTATTTATCTCCTCCTAAATACCTCGCTCTTTATGCTAAAGTATTTTTAGAACCCTTCATATGCGTAATAATCTCTGTTTGTTTTAAATTTCAATGCTATTCCTTACTTTCATTTGAAAAAACGTTTTCATGTTTATTTTTTCATTGTTTTTTTTTTATAGTAATGCTAGAAAATCCTGCGCCCTTTTCATTGAATTTTTTTCCCCCATGGCATATTTCTCCAAGGAAAGATCCTCCCACATAGCCCCCTCCCTCAACCCTACCCCCAAAACCAAAAAAATCCCCCTGAAAACGTCTGTACACTTCCCAATAACCATTATTATATGTAAACACTGGTTGAAGTTTGTAACTTGCAACCCCTCCCCCAGGGACTATGGGGGAGTAAGTCATCCCCCAAAACATAGTTATTAAGATTTTCGACTATGCCAAACAAAATGGCTATCTCAAAATTTTGATCCGTTGACTTTGGGAAAAAAATGAGCGTGGGAGGGGGCCTAGATGCCCTCCAATTTTTTTGGTCACTTAAAAAGGGCACTAGAACTTTTCATTTCCGTTAGAATGAGCCCTCTTGCGACATTCTAGGACCACTTGGTCGATACGATGACCCCTGGGAAAAAAAAAAAAAAAAAACAAAAAAACAAACAAATAAACACGCACCCGTGATTTGTCTTCTGGCAAAAAATGCAAAATTCCACATTTTTGTAGATAGGAGCTTGAAACTTCTACAGTAGGATTCTCTGATACGCTGAATCTGATGGTGTCATTTTCGTTAAGATCCTACGACTTTTAGGGGGTGTTTCCCCCTATTTTCCTAAATAAGGCAAATTTTCTCAGGCTCGTAACTTTTGATGGCTAAGACTAAACTTGATGAAACTTATATATTTAAAATCAGCATTAAAATGCGATTCTTTTGATGTAGCTATTTATATCAAAATTCAATTTTTTAGAGTTTTGGTTACTATTGAGCCGGATCGCTCCTTACTACAGTTCGTTACCACGAACTGTTTGATCAACACATTTTTCTTACAAGTGAAGAAGTAATGCATTGGCAGTTAGAATGTTTCAGCTACTTATGAAAGAAGAGTAATCCCTAACTTTATCTAATTATGACTCAGGGGTGTATTCAGGGGAAAGTTTACAGGATTCAATAAACCCTCCCCAGAATTACTTTTCTGAATCATGAATTGGTGATAAAAACACAGTTAAAAGATCGTTTTTCCTTAACAAAAAAAAAGAAAAAAGGGTTTCTCCGACTCGTAAATCAGTTTAAAATCCAAGTGTGAAAACATTACCCCCCCAAATAAAATTCTTTTGATACAATCCTCCCCAAACAAAATTATTTTAGCAAATCTCCCCCCTCCCAAAAAAGGTCTTGATTTTTTTGAAATGTATGTTTGATGTTGTTTTTCCCGTAGAAACAGGCATAGGCCACTAGAAACATCCACTGAAAATATTGGAATTTAATGCGCCCTATATGAGGTACTCAGTTATAGCTTGAAATTACAGTCTTCTCTGTTTTCTTCTTCATATTTCCTTTTCAAATTTAGATATCTTCAAGTTTTACAATATACCTTGTAATCTATTTAGTAGTAAACCCTGATTATAATTTTCCGATGCATGTTTAATAATTTTTCAGTATGTATGGTAGAAAAAAACTGTGTCAGACATAGTAGCTATGAAGATTAATTTTTAGGTATATGTATACTCGAGAATAAAAAACTTACATATTTGACTGAAACTAACTGTCCAAAAATTATGATTATTTTCACCTTCTATTTACGGATTATTTTTTAGTTTATTTTGGGGAAAAAGATCTGCTACTCTATTACTAACACCTCACCACAGCACCAAACCACCTGGGGGCAATGCAGCTATGCACACTCCTCCTCCGCCCAAATCTATTCAAAGCCTCCCTCTTTACACCCTCCAAGGAAGTTCCCCATTTCCATTAAATCCTTCCTTACGACGCCCTCCCACCCCAAACAAGGACAGCATGCTTTGCGTTTAATCCTAGATGGTTGGCCACAAAGGAAAATCTTTGGCAATCTGTAATCCTTCATCCGCAGAACGTGCCCTAGCCATCTCAATCTTTCTCTCATAATAGCCCTAGAAAGCGGGATTAAACCACACTTATCGTTCAGCGTACTGTTTGATATAGGGTCAGTCAGTCGGGTACCCAAAACATTTCGTAGGCAGTTTCTCTGGAAAACATCTAGCAAATATTCCTATTTTTTTCGGAGCGCCCATGCTTCAGAACCATATTCGACAGCAGTATGTACGAGAATAACACCGCTGCGGTTAAGAAAGGGAATGAGGTTAGTAGCTGGTTTCATATTAAATCAGGAGTTAAGCAAGGTTGTATTCTTCCCCATTTATGTAGTTCATTTTGATAGACTTTGTCTTAAGGAGCAGAGCAAAGGCAATGGAAGAAAACGGAATCGAATGGAGAAATGGAACTTGCAAGGACTTAGATTATGCTGATGATTTAAGCATGATAGATGGAAGTGTGGGAAAAATGAATGAACTTCTAGAAGTGTTGCAAGTTCAAGGTGCTAGAACAAGTTTGAAAATTAGTGTTGAGAAGACTCAGTGCTAAGCCTAGAAATAGGTAAAGATGAAAAGATGACGTTGGGTAACAAAAACGTCGAATATGTGGAAAGCTTCACTTATGTAGGTAGTATTATTAGTAAAGACGGTGGGAGCAGTGAATATGTTAAAAGTAGAACAGCGAAAGCCCAGGTTTTTTCATTGTTGCAAAAAGTTTGGAACAATAAAAAGATAAGTCTGCAAACCAAGATTAGAATATTGGAATCTACAGTGATGACAGCGGTCATATATGGTTCTGAAGTATGAGCGCTCCGAAAAACAGAGGAAGATTTGCTAGATGTTTGCCAGAAAAACTGCCTACGGATTGTTTTGGGTACCAGACTGACAGGCCCTATGTCAAACAGTAAGCTGTATGGTAAGTGTGGTTCAATCCTGCTTAATTTTAAAGCTATTTTAATAGCTAATTTTAATTCGCTATTTTAACAGCGAAATTTTAAGCTATAACTAAGTACCGCGTATAGGGCGGATTGCATTCTACAGTCCACTCAAAGCCGGCTCAAAATTTTCAAATAAACAGTAAATTATTTTCAAATAAACAGTACATATTTTCCAAATAAAAACAGTAGGCCTAAGCTCGCTCAAAATTTCCAAAACTTTTTGTTTTGGTGTATACACCTTCTCCTTCCTTCAACATAATCTTGTGTGGATGTTTCTCGTCTCCTATGCCTGTTTCTACGGGAACATAAGAAAAATGTGTATATTCAAACAATGAATCATGTCTAGAGTCTAACAGAAATACGTATTTAATTTGACAATGTAGTTTCAGAACCATCGACAGCACCTACTTTTATAATAAGGAAACACAATAAATGAGATAATTTATGATACTTTAGAAATTTTTAACCTTACTTATTAAGAAAGGCCCGACCACTGGTGTCCCATGCCGCGCGAGGAGTTGCTATAGTTGTCGACTTTGGCTCCAAAAAAGGGCCCAAACTCCCGCGTCTTGTGATTTCCCAAAATTTTCAGTCAAAAGCTTGATATCTTAGGAATTATATACGCGAAAAAAAACTAGACTCAAAAAGTATATTAAGCATATTAACCTTCACTGAACAAGAGGAATGATCAGTTTATATATTCAGGTCATGCTACTTAAGAAATGAATTTTATAATAGGAACCGAATTTTAATGAATCAAAAAGCGACAGGTCTGCTACCCCTTTTTTCTCATGACGCGTGCTTGGATGAAGTAAACTGGCGAACTTTTGTCCCCAAAAAACCAATTATTAAGGTATTTTTTCAGGAACTTATTGTTATCCATGCTTAACCACCAAGGACCTCCACTGCCACTCCCTGAACTTCCCCCCTTTTTTGTACTTATTTTTTTACATTGAATTTTTATTAATTAGAAATTTTTAAAACTTTTTTGGGGGGACTTGGATTTTTTATTTACTTTATAAAGCGGGATCTAAAATGCATTATATTATAAGCCGCCAGGAATAAAATTTTAATAATACTAAGATAAAAAAAATGAAAAAGAACTAAAAACAAAACAAAAAAGTCCAAAAATGTCATTACAAATATTGTTTATCAAAAACAAAAATCAGGAGAAGCGTATGCATACCATTTTCCTTTTATATTTCAAAAATATCACAATTGAATTTCTTTTTCTTTTGGCTTGAAAAATCATCTTGTGCTATTATATTTGAATGTGTACTTCCAGAGATTTTCAGAGACGACAACACTCAAAAAGAATGCAAGCATCAAAACAATAGTCAATGATGAGGTGCTTCTATTGCCAGATTTTGGGTGTTGGCATTTAATGGAAGCTCATTAGAACACAAACAGGTGTCTGTTTCTTCTACCAAAATCATAAACCATATCTTGTCTACGTGAGACAACTGTGAGAATGGTCACAGAACTGCGACCTATGTAAAAATATTGTGGTAATAGACAGTAAAATCACAGGCAAATTAAAAAACGGCATTGGCAGATAGTATTACCAAGGAATGTAAAGAGGAATCAATGAAAAACAACACGCATGTGAACATAGTTAGTGCCATTGATTGTATTCCAACAGATACAGTCAATAAACTCAATAATACCAATGTCAAAACGCGTCTTGAGCCTGTAGGTGAAACCGCAGTAGAAATTGTCTATGACTTACATTGGATTAATGATTATTCTACTGGCTACGATCTAACAGAAGAAAATAGCTGCACTATCAAGAGAGAGCATGATGAATTGTTTTATGGAACAGATTCAAAATTTCAAAAGTTGTTCAATGATATTAATAATATGGAACATTGTATGTAACATTTTTCAACAAAAATGTTACTTTGCATTTTGGTGTTATGATGTGGGATTTTTAACAGGTTCTTGTTAGAATTGGACGAGGCATGGTGATAATGAGGTTGATATAGACAATTTGAAATGATGTCTACTTAAATTTCACAGGTTATTAGCAAACGGTTACGTCAAGTGAATATTTTGGAAGGGGATCATAGGACAATAGCTTGCTAAATTGATAGAAAATTGAGAAAAATTGCATACTTCAATCAAAGATTTGTCTTGCAATTGGTTTTGTTTAAAGGAACTGTTTGATGTTACATGCTAGAAACAAGCTTGAATCAAGGAATAAACCTTGAGAAACATTCATTGATTTTGAAAATCAATGGTTTTTTTAACAGGTTCATATTACGATTAGACATGATATGTTGGTAATGAGGTTGATATAGACAATTAGAAATGATTTCTACGTAAATTGGACAGGTTATTAGCAACTGGTCCTGTCAAGCGCTTTCTTTTGGAAGGGTGCCATATGACAATAGGTTGTTATATTGATAAAAATTTCAATCAAGTCCAAATCTTGTTTGGTATTAACAAAATCTTGTCTAATATTATCAAAAATCTCGGAATACATTACGAAATCTCACCTGATATAACGAGAGTCTTCTATTGCATTATCGAAACCTTACGTAGTATTATCAACTCATAAACTCACAAAGACAGGCAGAGAGACAAGCAAACAGACATTGAGACACACAAGCACAGAGAGCGACAGAGGCAAAACAAATACAGACACAAGAACACAAAAAGACAGACACGGAGACTAGCTAACACCCGCTTAGACACACAAGCAGAGAGGGAAAGAGAGGGAGAGAGAGAGAAAGAGAAAGAGGGAGAGGGAGAGAGAGAGAGAGAGAGAGAGAGAGAGAGAGAGAGAGAGAGAGAGAGAGAGAGAGAGAGAGAGAGAGAGAGAGACAGACAGAGACAGAGAGAGAAAAATATACATACTAATCCACAAATTCAGATACACAGGCAAAGAGAGAGGGAAAGAGAGAGAGAGAGAGAGAGAGAGAGAGAGAGAGAGAGAGAGAGAGAGAGAGAGAGAGAGAGAAAGAAACATACACACAAATACACAGATTCGGACACACTAAAATACTAAGATAGACACTGAGACAAGCAAACACCTGCTCAGAAACACAGAGAGAGATAGAGAGAGAGAGAGAGGGAGAGGGAGAGAAAAAAACATATACAAACACATAGAGTCAGACACGGAAACACACCAAGACAGATTCAGAGACAAGCAAACACCAACTCAAACACATAGACAGAGAGAGAGAGAGAGAGAGAGAGAGAGAGAGAGAGAGAGAGAGAGAGAGAGAGAGAGAGAAGCAAACAGCAACTCAGACACACAGGCAGAGAGAGAGAGAGAGAGAGAGAGAGAGAGAGAGAGAGAGAGAGAGAGAGAAAGAGACAAGCAAACAGCAACTCAGACACACAGGCAGTGAGAGAGAGAGAGAGAGAGAGAGAGAGAGAGAGAGAGAGAGAGAGAGAGAGAGAGAGAGAGAACGCATACAATCACACAAAGCCAGACACACAAACACACGAAGACAGACATAGAGATATGCAAACACCCGCTAAGACAAACAAGGACAGAGCTTTAGTCCCTAAATAGTTTAATTAGGTTTAAATTAAACCTAATTTAAAAGTAATTAACTTAATGTGATCTTACCTCACGCTCATGTGTCGCTTGTGTATTTGCGTGTCTGAATCGGTGTGTTTGCTTGTCTATGTGTCTGTCATTGTGTGTTTGTGTCACACTGCGTTTGTATGGGTTTTTCTCTCTCTCTCTCTGTGCTTGTGTGTTTGAGCGGTTGTTTGTTTGTCTCTATGTCTCTTTGCGTGTCTGACACTGTGTCTTTGCATGTGTGTGGCTGTTTGATTGTTTCTCTCTCTCTCTCTGTCCTTGTGTGTCTGAGTTGGTGTTTGCATGGCTCTGTGTCTGTCTTTGTGTGTTAGTATGTCTGACTCTGTGTGATTGTATGTGCTTCTTCTCTCTCTCTCTCTCTGTGCCTGTGTGTCTGAGCGGCTGTTTGCTTTTATCTTTCTCTGTTTCTGAGTCTCTGTATCTTTCTTTGTGTGATTATGGGTCTGACTCTGTGGGTTTGTATGTGCGCGGCTGTTTGCCTGTCTCTCTTTCTTTCTTTGTGCCTGTGTGTCTGATAGGGTTTTTGTATTTCTCTGTATCTATATTTGTGTGTTTGTGTCTCTGACTTTGTTTGATTGTACGTGTTTCTCTCTCTCTCTCTCTCTCTGTTCCTGAGTGTCTCGGCGACTGTTTGCTAGTCTTTCTCTCTTTCTGTGCCTATGTGTCTGAGCGGGTATTTTTTTTTTGTTTCGTTGTCTGTCTTTGTGTGTTTGTGTGTCTGACTCTGTGTGTTTGTAGGTGTTTTTGTCTCTCTCTTACTCTTTCCCTCTATCTCATCCTCAGTGCCTGTGTTCCAGAGCGGTTGTTTGCTTGTATCTCTCTGTGCCTATCTGTCTGACCGGTTGTTTGCACCTATTTCTCTCTCCCTCCCTCTCTGTGCCTGTGAGTCTGAGCAGCTTTTTGCTCTCTCTCTCTCTCTCTCTCTCTCTTGAAATCATTTCATACTACATATGTCAACCTCATTACAAACATATCATGTCTAATTCTAATATGAGCCTGTTAAAAAAACCTTCCATTTCCAAAATCAATGAAGGTTTCGTAGGGTAAATTCCTTTATTCGAGCTTGTTTCTACCATGGTCTCCTTCCAAAATATTCACTTGACGTAACCATTTGCTATTAACCTGTCAAATTTAAGCAGACATCATTTCAAATTGTCTATGTCAACCTCATTATCCTCATATCATGTCCAATTCTAATGTACACCTGTTAAAAATCCCGTATCATAACACCAAAATGCAAAAAACATTTTTATTGAAACAATATTACACGTTATTACTATTATTGAACAATTTTGGACATTTTGAATCTGTTCCATAAAATTATTCATCATGTTCTTTCTTGATAGTGTAGCTATTCTCTTCTCTTAGTTCATAACCAGTATAATTCATTTAGATCCAGTAGAATTCATCATTTTGAGTCATACACAATTTTAAATGTGGAGTCACCTAAAGGCACAATATACGTTTTGACTGATATTATTGAGTGCATTGAGTGTATCTGTTGGTATATTATCAATGGTACTAATAATGTTCACACGCGCTTTGTTTTTCATCGATTTATCTTTATATTCCTTGGTGATACTATCTGTTAACGTCCATTTTATTTTGCCTACGACTTCACTGTCTATTAACATATTAATTTTACACAGGTAACAGTTCCGGCACTTAGACAAGATATGGTCTATGATATTGGTAGAGTAGTACGCCTGTCTTATTCTGAGCTTCCTTTGAATGCTGGTTGAATACCCGAAAGCTGGTGATAGGGTTTATCACTGGGTAACAGGTTACCACAAGTACTAGCAAGAAGTTTCCCCTCATCATCGACTATTGTTTTTTATCCTTGCATTTACTTTGAGTTTTATTATCTCTCTAAATGTTACTTTCGCATATCCACCATCTGTACTGATGAATTTTTTCGAAAAGAAGATTAGAAATCTAATCTCTCACTGTCATGACAGTGTATGCATATGTTTACAATATTGTCACGACTTCTACTTGTTTCGCAGTTCAAATATTTGTCTTTGTCAGCATTCAACGCAATGATAACTTTATCATATGCACACACTTTCTTGGAATGTTGCATCTTCACTTTTTTTAAATATGATGTAAGTGTTTATCCCCCAGTGCAAAATTAATACTGAACTACAACATAATAAACCAACTACTGCCGATGACCAACCATGGAGTACCATGGGGGTTGCCGCATTAACTATTAGAAACATAAAAAAGTAATTCAATGAAATATTCTTATTGAAATAATGGCACGTACAATACTACACATTTGTATAAAAAATTCATATTGGCGTTATGAAGTATTCCACAAGCTTTTATCATACTTATTTGTTATAGATATTTTATAAGTTATAGATATTATAGATATGTTATAGATATTATAGAATACTTGTTATAGAAAACAATATTTGCAACGACATTTTTTTGGTCTTAGTATTTTTTTTTTATTTCTATGTTGTTAAAATTCTATTCTTGGTACCTTTTAATAAAATACATTCAAAATACCACTTCATAAAGTTGAAAATTTCTAAGTAAAAAAAAAAACCTGAAATAACTTTTAAGTTAAAAAAATCCAAGTTACAAAAATTAATTAAAAAAGGGAGGGGAAAAAGTTGGGGGGGCAGGTATTGGGGACTATTGAAAGTGGAAAATGGATCACCATAAGCTCTCCTTAAGAAAATGCCATAACAATTGATTTATTGGAGACAAAAGTTCGCCGGTTTACTCTACCCAAGCACGTCATAAGAAAAAAGGACTATCAGACCTGTCACTTTTTGATTCATTAAAATTCGGTTCGTATTATAAAATGCATATCTTAAGTAGTGCGACCTAAGTATACAAACTGGCCATTTCTCTTATTCAGCGAAGGTTGAATATATGTTAATCATGTTCTGACAGGAATATGCTAATGAGATGCCCCGTCTGTAATATGCTAATGAGGTTTAGGGTATATGCAAATGAGGTTTAATGTATATGCAAATGAAGATTAGGGTATATGCAAAAGTTAACCCTTTATGTAAGCTCTGGACCAATTTACCCCATACTACTCATACATTTTATATTCGCTTAATTTTTTTCAAACTTTGACGTGTTTCCCAATGTAACTCTTGGAATTTTCAGTAGAAAACCCTGAGTTTCAAAATTTGAGTCTCAGCCTTGACCAACAAAATATAAATGGCTGATTGAAATTTTTTTCTGAAAATTCCCATGGAAATATTAACAATTTGTAATTTGGTCACCTAACACATTATTTCGTTTCTTAGGCTTGGATCCTCTAAACTACCTATTGGACTATACTGTTATTTCACGCTACAGAAAGACCGTCTTTGAAACTGTTTACGAATCTTTAGCGAAATTGGATGGATTACATTTTGAGGTAAATAATTTTTTTGCACAAGGTTTATTTTTTTTTTCTCTCTTCGTAAGTTCAGAATGGTAAGGTCTTGATGTAGATCAAAACCAAACTACAATGCAGACGCTTGTAAAAAAAAAAGTTTCTTGTAACAAATTTTTGAGCGTAAAAGAATAAAACTAAATATTCCCCGAGCTTGCCCTCCAGCATTGGATTATAATGGAAGTTAGGGAAGGTAAAATAAATATAGTAAAAATAAACCAAAATTTCAAGCATTTCCGAGTTAAAAGTAAGACTTTATTTGAAAAAAAATTCTATAAACAATTTAGTTTCCAAACAATATGATGGCAATTGACCTAGCACCAACAGTTTAATTACCTATTGCCGCTTGGGTACATGGCACAGCGCCACCTGTCCCACTACTGATAGTACTAGGGTATGGTATCGTGGTTGATATGGTCCACGGCCTCTTACGGACTATTCTACTACCAACATTCGTAATATAATAAACTGCCAGGGTCAGTCCTGGAGCCGCTAGTGTAAGTCCTCTGGTACCACGGTGCAACGATAAACTATGACACACCAAGGATTTTACGATTTCTGCCCTTGCTGATTTCCATGTTGTGATTATGCCAAAGCTATAAGCAATAGGGGTACGACAATTTAATACCTCTGGAGGGGGGGGGGTTAAATGCCACAATATTTGGCCCAGGATCTTGCTATAAGAGCCCAAGTCATCAAGCTTAAAATTTATTTTCTAAAACTCTTACTTTCCTTCAGGAAAGATATCTCAAATATTACCAGACTATGTCCCTGTACCAACCTATACCCTCTCTTTCTAGATTCGAGACTATACCTAAACTAGTCAAAAAAAAAGTCGAAAATAGAAACAATAAGCTTTTTTCTTTTCAAATCAGATCTCACTAAAGGACTGAAACTAAATTTGCTTCCAAAGTACAAAAATAAAAACTGCAACGAGGCACAGCTCATTGAGATCCTAACCCTCAAAGCGTGCGACGTACGTGTCATCCTCAATGTACAGAATAATTCTTCTCCCCCCTTCCTCCAGTCACATTCCACCCATATATATCCGTTTAAAAATGCTTTTTAGTTTAGGATGACTCATCCTAACTATGTAGTTTCTTTTCAAAACTAATTAGCTAGTCTGCGAGAAATTGCCTAAAATATTATGCGAAAAGGGAAAGCCAAAGATTACAAAGTAAAAAGAAAGAGGGAGGGTTGAAACAGAGAGTTCCACAAAAGGGAATAACCTTTAAAAGGAAAACAACAAAAAAAGGATATTTACCTGGTAATCATGGCCAAAGACCCTTTTAGATCGCACAAATAGATTAAACAGTTATTATTATTATGGAAAGGGTCACCGAATGAGTCGAGTCTCAGGCCATTAGGGTCTATTGACATCAAACCCCAAAATCCGTTTTAATAATGTGAATGAGTGGGGTTAGTGTTTAGTTTTGCCAACCCTATCAAAACTTTTCCCGCTGTTGGTCATCACCTTCCTTAACTATGTTCTTCAATTTAATATCCATTTTATCAGATGCCCCCAACCAGTATGGTACCTAGTCCCGACTGGAATACACAGCAACAATTGGAAATGGCTACAGAGCTGGAAATCTTTCAGTGGACATAAATGATGAATTAGGTAGTCTACCAATGAAAAACATTTGAATAATAATAATAATAATGAAAAGGTGTTCTTTGATCAGGAACGTAGCTGAGGCATTTTTACTGGGGAAGGGGGCAAGAGGAGGTCCACGTCCGCGGATTCAATGGACATGGATATTCTTATGAGGAAAGCAGTAACGGTTCTGGCTTCTCTCGCACCCGGGGCAAAATCTTGATAAGGTAAAATTAAAAAAAAAATCTTTTATTAACATAATTTTCCTTTACTAGCAAAATATTCCATTAATTTAAATCTGACTTGTCTTACTTTATATGGGAAAAGATATGGGGAAAACGACAATTTCGGATACGAATTTGCTTCTAGGCTACTTACTACAAACCACGCCCTCTACTTTAATAAAAACAAAATTTCGAAATTACAAAACGATTGTAATGTCAGATTGTTTATTTGAAATTTACGCCCTTAAAATTTACCCGGGGCTAGTGCCTCCCTCTACCCACATAAAATCACCTCTGGGGGACGGGGGGAAAGGTGATAAAACTTTTGTGAATAACACAAGCCTAAATGTGTCTTATAATGTCTGAATATTCTGCTGATTTTGTTCTGAATTTCCTCCCGTTAGTTGAAGGGAAAATCAAGTCTCTTTCCTGAAAGGGGCCATCACAAATAAGACCCAAAGCTGAGTCTGGACCATTAATTGGATCATTGTTGTTAATTAATTTGGTCAAAGTTGAGCTGCTTTCACTGTTCAGATTGTCTTCAATTTGTGTTATTGTGTTACTATAAGAAGAGGTAGATGGGAATCAAATCCCCTTTCAGTGCCTTCTTCTTACTGTTCCGCTTTCGATCGCTTTTTTACAGTTGGTTCTAAGCCAGTAAACTTAGTAAAATTAATGTAATTATATTTTTAACAATCATATAAAACACATAAAAGTTAAGAGCTAGGCAGAGCTGGTTGTTACGGAGCTTTTAAGGAGCCGAAAGTTTGAACATCTTATATCGTTCGCTAAGCCCACGGACGCGTTTATTCTAAATTAATAATTTACAGAATATATAGCAGTCCCCCTGAAAACGTAAGTATACTTCCCAATAACCCATACTATATGTAATCAATGGGCAAAGTTCATAGCTTTCAGCCCTTCCCCCGGGGACTGTGGGGGATTAAGTCGTCCTCAAAGATACAGTTATCAAATTACTTGACTATGCTGAACAAAATGCCTATCTTGAAACTTTGATCCGATGAGGTTGGGAAAAAATGAGCATGGGAGGGGCCTAGTTGCCCTCCAACTTTTTTGGTCACTTAAAAAGGGCGGTAGAACTTTTGATTTCTGTTAGAATAAGCCCTCTCACGACACTCTAGGATCACTGGATTGATACGATAACCCCTGGGAAAAAACAGATAAACAAATAAACACGCCGCATCCGTGAACTTTCTTCTGGCAAAAAATACAAAATTCCAAATCAGCGTAAAAATTTCAATTTAAAATCAGCGTAAAAATCCGATTCATTTGATGTATATATTGGTATCAAAATTACGTTTTTTATCAGCATTAAAATTTAATTATTTTGATGCAATCATTGTTATAAAAATTTCGTTTTTTAGAGTTTCGGTTACTATTTTGCCGGGTCACTCCTCACTACAGTTCGTTACCACGAACTATTTGATTACTTTTAGCACAAAAATATGGATCTGAGATTTATGCGCGTTAAATATTTCAAAAGTTTTTGACTCAGTGTGTCATATCCAATTATGGCATTCTCTTACCCAGTTTGGAGTGGATTCATCTGTTATATTTGTTCTTCTTTTTTGATACGCTAATTTTTGTGTTCGACTTCGGTCAGGAAATACCTTTTTTGGTAATATCCGTATTTTTCTGGACTTAGACAGGAGGAGGGGGGGGGGTTCCCCATAGGTTCTAATTGTTATTTATATCCTGTGTTTTTCTAATATTCTTCCGTCGTATTTTACGGCCCTAACCAATTTGTCTTATATTGAATATGCCGATTATCTATTACTTAATAGCCGTTCAAAGTCTAGCTTAGTCAAGTTGTCTCAGTTTGTTTGTAAGCAGTTTGAAAAAATTGGCCTAGCGCTTAGAGCTGAAAAGACTGAATATTTTAGTTTTTAGTGTCAAACACCAAAGTAGTGGTCTGATTTCTGTTTGCTAGTTTCTGTGTTGCGCTGGCTTGGGGCCAGTATTTGCTCCTCTGGATCAGCTATCCAGTCTAGTACACTTAAAACAGGTTATGCTAAAATTATCCCAAATCATGGCCGTTATTTTCGTATGGCCTAACTTAGCTTATTGTGATCAGTCCATTTTTTTTTCTGTTTCCATTTTTTTTAATACTAGTGACATGCAGTACATTAGAGCATTGTATTTCTGTTACTGCACATTCCTTTTATATGTGACTCGTTGGCCTAGGAGCCAAAACGTTATTCGAATATTTATTGTCACTCATATATTGATATCCTATAATAAGTTGGATACCAAGTAAAATGAAGAGACTTGCATGCACTTAGGTTCTTTAAATCTTCTTGTGCGATTATTTTGATATGCTTTGTAGATTTTTATATTTAATACTGTTTTATACATGTTTCTTGTGTTTCCGGTTTCTTTTTATTTTCTTTTGTTACATCCACTTTATTACAATTTTAGTGGGTCAAAAATAAATTAAATAAATCCACTCTACCCATAACTTACTGTACTTATGAGTAATGTGGAGGCAAGGTACATCTATACTTCCTTGAAGGGACATGTCATATCTATTTGCTGGCATTCCAGCAAGGAAGATTAGTTACTGACCTCTTGAGGTAGCACAGTCAGTAAGTTCCATCTTGGAGTCTAGAAAACTCTTAGATTCGACAAGATAAATTACTAAGCCCTGGTCCAACGGGTTGGACTGCCGATCTCTTGATTTACTATTGTTATGTATTTTCAGGACTTGCATGAGGCTATTTCCAACTCCACGGGAATTCAGCTGAGAGAAATTGATATCAACTGGGTTAAGTCTACCTTAGCATTAACCAAACCGTTATTACTACGAGAATTTGAAGTTGTTTCTGTTTTAGTAGAGAGAGTGTTTCAAAATAACGGGGCGCGGAAAAGAAGTGAACTTGAAGAAGCCGACTTTTTTCAAATTAGTCTTAGAGCCAGTATGCTAGGTCTTAGTCCTAAACTTCAAGAATTATTCCAACGGATTTCAGCTGAGCATTCTCCTTAAACAGATTTCATAACTCGTATAAAAAAAAAGACTTTACGGGCATGTCTAGTTCTTCTTTTGTAGTATCTGCAATGCTTTGGCAAAAAAAAAAATCGAATGAACTGCTCTTGCTTACATGATTAGTCCATTGGAATAGCGTTAGTAATCGCGTTATTATCAGGAGGAGTTTTCTTTAGACATTGGAGTGTTTTCTGTCAAATCCATAATATGCTTTTTGAGTGGTTTGATGGAAATAAATATGAAGTTTCAAGAAATAAACTAGAGGAGAAATAGTCAGAGGAGGGTAGAAGACATTCCTTAAAATATTTTTGTCTGACGCTTCGCCGCCTGTCCCCGGCACGGCTACGTGGCAGACTTTTAAATATTGATTCGCTCTGTCGCTTGTCTTCTAGCCGCAGACGATGTGAACTTCTTGATGTCATAGTGTCACCATACGTTCGGTACAACCATCTTGGTGAAAATACCGTTTATTCCTTAAAGTTATGACACATTTAGATCGTTTTTGTGGCCAGAAATGTCAATATGCCAGCTTGAAGAAAAAACAGCTGTGCAATTGATTTCGAGGAAAAAACTACAAATGTAAATGAACTATTATTAATCGTTTAGATAATGCAAAAATACATATAATTCTATAAATAAGACGTTTTGTTGGCAGCTGTCAGGGCTTCCTTCCGCACAGCATTCTATGTAGGTCGTTCATTTTCAAGTAGTATCAGAACCATTAAGCTAAGCTATCTTTTTACACGAGAAAATGCCATATGCAACATACCATGATTAAAAACAGGGCACGGGTGTCGACGCGAACAAATTCAAAAGTCTGGTCTTGCGACTTATGTATAGCCATGGCTAATGCAGATCGAAGTGGAAATTGATGTCGTTGAACAGTACATCCAAGTTGACGTTTACTGAAGTCGAGTATAACTCAGGAAATGTGAACTTCATTTCCTGATTTTCTTCAGTAATTACGTTTGACTTAATAACATTGTTACATGATTCAGCAACAATAAGGCGGGTTCCATTGCAGATCCCTTCTAAAATATCTAAGCTACACAAAAAGCATAACTATTGCCTTTTTCTTAATTTTTAAGCCCTGAGGTTGTAAATCTGCAGTATCAATTGAATTGAGGGATTCGGGAGTGAATTCAATTCCTCTTTTTTCTTTGTCTTTTACCGAAACATAAATTAATAAGATTCTTGTGGGAGGCGATCGACAATTTTCGCATTTATTTTACTAACTTCTTTGTTAAACGACCGATCCTTAATCAAATTGATGGACAGACATTCTCCAAGTACTTCCTAAATTAAATTACCAATGGAAATTATATCCTCCGGTAATTCGATTCCATTAAAGTCATTTTTGGGAAGATTTCCATTTCCCACGTCCAGTAATTTACAAATGCTTCCTGTTAAAGATTGACCCGTATATTTTTTTCTAAGGAAATATGTTCGGAATTTTTCCTAAGATGTCTTTTTTCCTTCACAATTTAAGCGTTTCACTGCGTTTGCTTCAGTTGATCACCTCCAGCAACTAGAATTTTACCTTCAAATGACAAGTTTGGATTTTCGATGGACCACAACAACTGATGCATATTTTTTAACCAACTGATACTTTTTAACCAACATATTTTTAACAACTGATGCATATTTTTAGCATCAGTACTTCGTCAAGTACGAAAGCTTCTACTTGAGCTAATTTTAAAGATTCGTTTGAACCGTGTCTTATGCTGGAAATTGAATCTGAGGAAAACGGAACTTTCAAGCCAAAGGTCAATCATACACTAGTTTTCACCAATAATTTTATGAAGTCTATCTAGTTTGGAACAGGTGTCTTTTTTGCCTTGGCACATCCTTTAACTTATGAGATCGCTTGTAACCTTATTGAAGAAATATTACGAGACAAAACAACTATGCCAAAGGTTACGTGAAAATACGAGCAGTGAAAGATGATGTAAATCAACCTACTGCTTAGCTGGAACAGCAGCCTCGGTTTAGAAGACAAGCGACAATGTGAATCAAGGACACAGAAGGATTGTGTGGTAAGCAGACACACGGAAGCGAGTATAAGAACGTGTCAAAATGAAAGTTTCAAAGGATTGTGCTGTTAGAAGACAAGCGAAAGCCAGAATCAGAACGAGTCAAAAATGAAACAGAAGAAGAAAAAATTTTACTTAAGAAGAGGAACACCTTCACAATCTTCGTCACCAACAAGCTGTTGCGTATAACCTAGTACAAACCTACAAAGATACCGTAAACTACGCAAGTATTAATTCCAAAGGTTTTGTCACCCGTGAAAGCTATATACATTCACTGTGGCTGAGATATTGAGGAGGTGGAGGTCTCCCTCATGTACGAAATAATTTCAAGTCCTTCACAATAGCGTTATCTGTAGTTGAAATACATTGTATACATATGTTTAAATACATTTAAACATTTCAAACAGTTTTCCAGCGGGAGGAGGGGAGCGATTTTCCTGGGAAAATTTTCCGAGGAAGCAACGCCCTCTCCCAATTTTGGGTCCATACCTCTAAAAAAAAACAAAATAACAAAGAAGCGATAGATTAATTTTTATTCTTTTCACAAAAACTTTTCAACAGATGACTTTTGAATTGCGCTTGCATACCTTTACAAGTGTCAATTAGTTTTTTATTCGCATCGACCAAACTTTCCTTTGACAAAACTCCATCAGTATGATAGAATATAATCTGATTTGATGCTATAAGATATGCCAGCACTACGTTACCCTCCATATCAAGACCATCATTACTAGGACAGTATTCATCACTTTGATTTGGGAATATTTTAATCTCGTTATCACACAAACTTGCACAGCTTGATGTAATCAGGTCCCACATAGGTATAGACGCATCAGCAAGTGCAAGACCTGCTGCATTTAGAGCTGCAGATATGACACCACCGTCCTCCTCAAGAACAAGAAAGTTGATATCCAATATGGCTTTTGGGAACATTTCTAAACAGACAACAGATTCAAGTGCGGTTTTAATTAAATCACTAATTTCAGCCTCTTTACTACTCCGGTCTTGACTCTGGCCTCTGTGTGAGAAAGAAGCATATTCGAACTTACATGATATTTGTCCATTGATACTGAATTCAGATTTCTTTTTTATTTCATGAGGACCAAGTACTGAACAAATAACCTTACTGTTGCCGAGCTCAAAGTACGAAGATCCTTTGGCTCCCCCAGTTAATCCAGTTTGGAAATAAACTTTCTTCATATTGCGTATCCCTCCTAGCTGAAACAAAGCGTATTTTAATGTAAAAAATAAATAAAAACACAATTTGTTAAGTCTAATAGCTTTGTTCAATACAAGAGACAATTACAGCATACATGTTTACGTGACTATACAGATTGAAACATTGAGAGAAATAGAGAGCAAACAGAGAGATTAAGTGAAAAAAACACCATACTTTTAATCATTGACTACAAGAAATCTTTAATAGCCTATTTAGTATAGTGAAAATGAAGCCCCTCGTGGGAATTCTATGCTTCATGTATTTTGACTTAGAATAGACATTTGATCAACTGAGACAACTTTCAAAATTATCTCTGAACACCTGAGAGTTGAAAGAGGTGCATTATATTTATGTCTATTAATTTCGAGGAGAAGATGTGAAGTGGGTAGAAGTAACTGCAATTCCAAAGGTCAATATCTTTGTCCAATCTTGATTTCAACTATTCTACTAATGCCAGCTATTTAAACGGGCTATCTGTTTAATTTTAGGCCCTTGTCCCTTGAGCTATAGAAAGTGTGCAGCTAGTAGCACCATATTTTTAAGCTTTTTGTTCATTTTGATTAAAACGACAATCTTGATCAGTAATCCAATCCCTACCAGAGATGCAATAATCCCCAAGGGCAAGGGTTTCCCTGCACTCGGTTTTGAACTTAAAGGGGCATTAAAAAAATTTGTGTTTGAATGACCCTTCCTCTAACGAAATTCTGATAACCTAAATACGCTTTAAGTTTCTTGATTTATTTCAATATTAGTAGTAGTAGCATTAGTAGTTATTGTTAGTAGTTATAGTAATAGAAATAATAGTAGTAGAAGCAGCAGTGGCAGTCAAATATATTCACAGCTGCAGTTTCAAGTAGTCACAGTCACAAATAGTCATAGATCCAAGGAGTAAGAGTACAAGCCACAACTAGTCACGGTCGCAAGTAGTCACACGCAGTCGCAAGCATTAAAGCAAGAAGTCACAGTCGTAAATAACCACAGTTGCAGTCATAAATAGCCAGAGTACCAGCGGTATTAATAATAGTAGCAGCAAAGTATTAGTTATAGCAGTAGTAGAAGTAGCAGGTACAGTTGTAGTAGCCCTAAAAGGTTCGATTTAATACCCTCAGCTGTTCCTGATATATTGCTGATATACTCTTTTGACAGCCTGTATACGTTCATTGTGTTTTAGTTTAGTTCAATATCCCCTAAACATTCCCTGAAAGTTTCACCGTATTACCCTTGGCCTCAGTAGTGGTAGTAGTCTGGTCTTCAGAAGGCAGGGGCTGTCACCCTACTCCACTTAATTACTGCTCGTTTTGAGTTTGATTTGGTTATTCATCATAATTTCTGCTCGTTTTGGATTTCATTTATTTACTGATGATGATTTATGACATTTTTACGCTTAAAAATTATTTGATTCTATTTCTGCTCACTTTTGATTCAATGCAGCCTTTGCTTCTCTTTGAAAAATTGTTTTGTGGGAAAAGTTTTTTTTTAATTAACGTCTGTTTGTTTTTAATTGATATAATCTTTTTATTGGTGAAGAAAAGACTAATTTAAAATCTTTTCGGTTTTTGTCAAGAAAAATCCGGATTTTGACTTATTACTTATATGTTGGAAAAAATTTTTCATGAATTTCTAATAATATACGCCATTTTTGAAAATATGGACACACATGGTATCCTTAGGTTCAATTTTAAACCTCCCAACTTTCCCTGAAAAAAATTTTTTATAACCTGTTCTGTTTCTAAGACATTGTATCTAAGTTATTTAAACAACCTGGATGCACTTAAACCTTTTTTTATCAAGTTCACAAGAAACAGCAGAAGTAGTGATAGTAATAGCCCTCAAAATTTCATCTAAATACTCCCATCATTCTCGAGGTATTGCTGAAACGTCTTATTGACAATGAGCATGCACGTAGTACGTTTTGATTTAGTTTAAAGCAACTTGAACTTTCCGTGACAGTTACTACATTATACAGTATTTTAGTCCTAGGGTGTTGCACCTGGATATCCTGACAACCTAAATGTACTTACAATTTTGATTTAGTTCTATAGTAACAGAAATAGTAGTGGAAGCAGTGGCAATAACGGTAGCAATATTGCTGGCTCTGGGAGTTTCAGCTTAATACCCTAAGGTGTTGCTGGGATATTGCTAATACACCCCTTGAATAACGCATATGTATAAAGTGTAATTTGATCCAAGTCAACACTGCCTTCACCATTCTCTGAAAGTTTTACTAATACCCTTAGCATTAGCAATAATATTAGTCATAGAATCTGAAGTAATGGTCGTGATACACCATGCATGTACGAAATGTGTTTTGATTTAGCCCAACATCCCCCTCAACCATCCCTGAAAGTTCCATACATCAGCCTTAGTAACAATAGCACTAAAAGAAGTCGTAGTAGCATGCACATAGTGCATTTGTATTAGTTCAACATGCTCCTCAACATGCCCCAAAACATTCCAAGAAATACTCTAAGCCAGTGATTCCCAAAATATGGGTCGCGACCAACCAGCAATTCGCGAGCGAATATTGAGTGAGCTGCGGTCGCTAGCATTGATATTGGTTATGCTCAGATTTGGTTGTGCTGCTTAGTGGAACTATATGTTCTAAATGAAATGAAAAAAAAAATTACAAACGATACCAATAGGAACAAAAGACTGTTAAAATAAGAACTAAAACTTAAATAATTTTTCATTAGCCTACTTATATAACTACACCTTCAAGTTTTTCTTGTTTTTTTTTACAGAGTTATTTCAATGGGAAGAATGTATTTCTTTCCAATTTTTCTTCATAGATATGAGGTAGTAAAGAGAAAGAGGACTTTCATAGTTTCTTCAGACAGGCAAGGATAGTTACCAGCAACTGAGAGGGAGAATTTCGGATTAAAACTATTTTTCAGTGATGTATCTTCTGATAAATTAATGAGCTCTTCAGTTGCTTTTGTTGAATTACTAGTGTGTAAGTCGTCTTGTTATGGGTTACAAATCCAAATAAACAAATAAAACTTTTTTTTATCCCTTCCCCAAAACAGTCCTCACCTTCATCTCACCAATGTTTTCACCTGATTTCTGGCTATTTTGTGCTTAATGATATCCTTTTTGTATATCCAACTATGGCCTCAATTCTTTTGCATTAAGATGGTACTGTTGGTGGATTAAGAATAGAAATACCCATTTACAAAATAATGAAAATGAATCAAGCAATGAAAAATAACAGAAAAACATATTATTTATGGCGTATGGCATATCTAGCACCATGGGGACAGAGAGGGACACTGCATGTCAGTAATTATTATTTTTGGAATGAGTGTTGATTGGGGAATTTGTAATTGCTATTATTGTTTTTCCTTCTGCAGAGCCACTATACTGTTGCATTACTCATATTTATCTTATAAATAGATGTAGGTTACTCTACCTTCTCCAGGTGGAAAAGAGTTATATGAACTTATGTCATCAAAGCACAAAATTTTGTCCTATGCTATGAAAAATTTTGTTTCTTAAGTGCTTACAAATACAGATAGCAATTCTTTAATTCACACAGTTTTATTTTTCAAATTTAATAGATGATTTTCTTATGCAACCAATGGTAGGCTAAGTTCCAGGCCTATTTTTCAGTCATGACACATGCTTTGTGTTTGGCAGTTTGGTTTCTATGTAGTTCCATTCAATTATCTGATTCCAAGAAAAAATAGAAACAAAAACAATATAAATGAACAAAAATTAAATAAACATAATTTATTATAACCAACGAACATAAACATAATTTATTAAATCAAACAATAATGGTTAAACAAATACACCCAGATTGATTAGTTATATTGCCTATTTTCTCAGTTTTAATTCTGTAATGATTCTAAATTCTTTAATTCTTATAAAGTAATGATAAACTATTGAGCTTTTGCTAACCTAATGTGCATCACAAAATATGTTGATTTAGAAGCATCAGAATGAACAGACCACTTGGTCTCACAAATAGGTTTAATACTCAAGTGTTTCCTCTTGCAATATATTTGTAATGTCTTCCATCAATGTGTAGAATTGGAAAAAAAAAAATTCAATTCCTGAACAGTATTGATAAAATTGGTTATTTCCATGCAATTTTGGCTGCAACAATTAAAATAATATAAAATAAATGATCTGCACATGGTATAGGCTACAATGGGCAGAAAAAAATATGCTGTTTTATTCTAGATTGGAGTCCTTTATATTTACCTGCCATATCAAATTAATTATCCTTGATAATTAATCTCTGTCCCCAACAGTTAGTGGTGTCTGAATCAATATTATTTAAAAATAATAAAATAGCTTTCTCCAAGTTTTCACCATTATGGGAAAATACAGGAATAAGTCCCAAAAATCTTTCTTTTATGCTGGTGGAAGAACACAGCAAATACTGAAGATCATCTGACCTATCATATCAGGTGTATATCAGGAGTTGAATCAATAATTAGAGAGTAAAATTTGGCGCAAAAACAAACAAATAAAAACAAAATCACAATTTCTGGTATTTTATATTGTCTAAAAGGATGATATGGAAAATTAATGTAAATACTTATAAAAGAAACATAAATTCTTATACATTTCACAGTGAATAATAAGTGCCACAAATTATTAAAAAAATTATCCATGGAGCACTCACATTACAAAAATATGATGCATACGATTACGGTTTCTTGGGTTAAACCATTTTAACGTAAATACAGTTTTAAAAGGACTGTTAGGGTAAGGGTATCTTCAGTGGGATAAGAGCCCTCATTTTACTGAAGCTAATCTTTGTCTGTATAATCTATGTATTTATAAAGAGGACATAACAGTGTTTCCAATACAAAATAGTTATGAATATTGCATTTTTCTCTTAAACAAAAGTAGGTTATAAGAAAAAAAACTAATTTTTGGTTCCCCAAAAATTATGGGACCCTAGGCATGTGCCTAGGCCTTAGTCCACCCCTGTATGCAACCAAATGAAATTATGTTATCAGACAATAATTTAAGAATAGAAATAAAAAAATGGAAAAAAGCTGTAAATGTGATTAACTGAAATTTGAGACATAATACAAATTAAGAATTTTACTGATATTAATTGCTATATATATATATATATATATATATATATATATATATATATATATATATATATATATATATATATATATATATATATATATATATATATATATATATATATTTATAGCTTAGGGCTATATCTGGGACCATCAAGAAGAGGGGGTGCATGCAACTATAAATGTTATAAAAAATATGGGGAATATTAAGGGTATTACTGTGATTGTTTTACTTCAGAAGAGTCATGCCTCATCAGTGGTATCTATTTCTTAGCCTAAATGGTAAAGTTCTAGTTTAAGAGATTTTGCTATCTTGAAACTTGTTGATTTATGCAAATTGAATTCTCAGAAATGAATCCAGAGACTTAATTGTTTCCGGGGAGATATTTTGAAGAACCTGATTCCACTCCCTCTCTTTCCAGAGGGTATTGACCTTTGATGACCTTTAATAGTCTTAGTGTTATAGGACTAAAAGCAAAAGCTTAAAATGTAGATTTTCTGCTTGAATCAGGCAAAAAAAAAGTGTTGTGAGCTTTATATCATTTGCTTAACTCTAATTTATAATGTTTTTATTAATCTACTGAAGTGGCCTAACAGGAACTGCATTTTTGAAGACTAAAGCCAATAGAAAAGACAAAATAAAGGTGAAAAATTTTGAGTAATTTTCATAAATGAATTCTGAAGTTCATTTTAATGTTCACTCAATAAATTTTATTTCCAATGCAAACAAATGTTACATTTAGATCTAGGATGCAATTCTGACTATATAAATAGGTAAGTTTGTTTCTTAGCTATCTGTATAATCCATTAATATAAATGTTACCTAAATTTTTTACAAGAATTAAGACAGGTGAACACATTTCTCTTGTTTCAACCTGTGTACATTTAAAATAAATCAATATTGACAAAACAAGAACCAGAAAAATAAGAGTGATGGGAGGTGGAATGCGTGAGAAATATGCAATTTGGGCTGATATTTGCACATCAGGGGAGGGGGTTGGGGGTAAAGTATAGCAAAGCTACAGTCAAAATGTGTTAGCTACAATTATTCTACATATTATGAAGTAAGTTTCCCAAATAATGTTTTAATTTTTGAAAAATATTTGATGCAGTTTTATTTTTCTATTCAGTCAAAATTTACTCAGCTATTCGCTTTTAACTTTTCGTTTAATGCAGTGTTGTGAAAATTCAGATTTGTGCCAAACAAAGCTCTAAAAATGCACTTGTCAGAAGAAAAATGTATGAGACACCAAACCTTCTAGTGCATTTTAAACTTTGCACAACATGCAAATCTTTTTGAATTGTACTCCTTCAGGGTGGCTACTGTGGCCCATCAGTCTCCAACTTGTTTTAAAAGTGAAAAACAAAAGTCTTGTTGTTTTGGACAACAAGTCCAGAGAGCTCAAAATTTAATTCCCCCACAAGCAAATACTGAATATAGAAAGAGCATAAAAAAGCATCATGTGACGTATCCATTTTCATAGTAACTAAAGTATGTGAAAATGTAAATAGTTACCACAAATCTACCTGAAAAAAAGTTCTGAGGTGCCAAATGCTTAGACTCAGCAGAAATTGATTGCCACTGAGATTTTATTTCTTCTAAAGATTTTTTACTGGAATATATGTGAATCACAGTAGACATGTACTGCAGTAAATATTGTGAAAAATGTGATCACATCCTGGAAATCAGATCTAAAAGCAGCATTGGAATCAAACAGGCATAAGCTATGGTCAGATTGCTTGATAAGAGTTTAAAAAATGCACTGCTCATTACAGCAAAGATGACAATAATGCTTTTCATATAGTCAGCTACAGCTGATTGAACTATCAGCTGAATGTTATCAAAGCTAGGTAAAACATTAGGGATGACTGAAAAACTAAATCAGCTTTGCACCAATATATAGGGCTAAAAATGCTAAGTGAAATTGCATGCCTGAGAAGATGCTAGTTCTAGAATGCTCTCTCTATATGAAGAGCCTTTTTCTTAACAGAGTTAACAGTAGCTGAGAATACACTGAAGGGTGTGCAGGGGATTTTACCAGACTTGGTTCACAAGTTTATATGGTCCTGCATAACATTATTTGAAAATTTCTTGCAGACAATTAACAAAACAAATGAAAATTCAAAAAAAAAAATGCTGACAATCACTACAAATGTTTATCCTCTGAACTTCCTGAATTCAAATCTTCCAAAAGATTACTCATGCTCAGTGAACATAGTTCTTTTAAAACTTGACATCTTATGCTCATGCAATGAAATATTGGAAGCAACTGGCAATTATTTCATGGTGAAAACAGGGTAATATAAAATAAAAATGCATAGCTGTCAGAATTAATGTAGGCTGTGTTGTACATTTTAAATATCAGTTTCTCTATTTTAGACAAGGTCATCACATTAACACATGACCTAAAATAGTTTCAAACAGATGCTTTGCTCCAGGTAAATATTAGCCTCCAGAGCAATGTAGGGTAAGACTTTTTCCTTTGGGAACACATGGAGGCAACTTGGAGTGCAGATTGTGACTCAATTAACTTAAGGAATAGAAATAAAAGCTTCAAAATGCTAAGAACTGTGTCAAGAAATGACCTCTCTTTTCTCAAATCAAAAAATAATTTAACAGTTAGCCTAGAAAAGTGTAAAAAAAGCAGAAAAAACTTGTAAAATTAAAAAATTCTAGAAATACAAAATTGTAGCTTTGAAAACCGAAAATATTGCCCAAGCCTAGGTAGATCTTTAGTGCATCAATGCTTATTAGGCCTAAAAGTAAGAAATTCTAACTTATAAATGAGTCTTGCATAAATTTGTTGAAGAGTTTGAGGTTGCATTGCCATTGTCACAATTGCTTTCCATAGGCCTACCTTACACATGTCATTTTTTAGTCTGCAGTACTAACTTTAAGAGGCAGTGTGCTGTTAGCACCAAAAAAAAACTCAGGGGTACCAGCTTTAAAAGAGGCACAGCAGCAGTGTGTACCCCTAGGCATTGAAACCAGACAAGGTATCTCAAGTTTTGTATTATTGGTAACAGCACAAAGTAAATGTTTACTTTTGTTCCACTTAGAAATTCTAATTCTAGAAGCATATCCCTTTCCAGTTTACCCTTCTCCTCCATGGGGCAAACTAAAAATGCATAAAGTGGGCTTGCTTACAAGTAACATTACCTATAGAGTGAAGTATATTAGTCCATGAGCCCTGCAGGCAGGAGGGCAAGGTCTGTATTCTATATTTATTTATTAAACCTTGTTTGAGGTTGTTTGTTTTTTCAGTTCTATCACTCTTTGGTGAATAAACATAGAAACAAGACCTTGCCCTGCTGCCCACAGGGCTCATGGACTAATACACTTCACTCTATAGGTAATGTTACTTGTAAGCAAGCTCACTTAATGTATTTTTAGTTTGCCTCATGGAGGAAGATGGTCAACCAGAAATGGATGCACTTCTCTAATAATGACAAGGAAACAATATGTGATCATCAGAATCTTGATATATACAGTAATTTGGTAAAATTCTAGTATAGTGACTTCTTGCTATCTTTGAAAGGGGTTAGGTTAGGAAAATGAAACTTTTGGGGATGGGTCTGCAGGCTAAAGTATATACAAGGAATGTATTTTAAAGTACCCACCTCTACTCCTTCTCCCTCTAGAGGGCCCTGAAATTTGCCTACATGACAAGTCTGTACCTATTGAAATTTTGACAAAACAAATCTTTAACTTAATTTTTGGTAAAATTCTAGTTAATTGAATTCTTGCTATCTGAGAAAGGGTTTAGGTTAGGAAAATGAAACTTTCAGGGATGAATCTACAGACTAAAGTATGTCCTGAGAAGGTATTTTGAAGCAACTACCTCTAGTCCTTCTCCCTCTAGAGGGCCCAGACCTTTGATGACCTTTAGAAATACGTGTGTTATAAAAGTGAAACCTTGCAAAATAGATCTTCTGCTTAACTGAAGTACAACAAAATTGTTTTCAGTTTCATAACTTTGCTGAATTCCATTTTATAAGGTTTTAAAGATATGCAAATACATTTCCTAAAGTTTGAAAAAAACATTGATTTGGCTCAAAATTCTACTTGAATAACAGAAATTGCATTTTCAGAACTAAAGGCAGAGAAAAAGCAACTATTAACTGAAAATTAAGGTAAAATGTTGTTTTGTCAAAATTTCAATAGGACCTGTCATGTAGGCAAATTTCAGGGTCCTCTAGAGGGAGAAGGAGTGGAGGTGGGTACTTTAAAATACCTTCCCGGGACATACTTTAGCCAGTAGACTCAACCCTGGAAGTTTCATTTTCCTAACCTAAACCCTTTCCAAGATAGCAAGAAGTCAATTAACTAGAGTTTTACCTAATTTTCAGATACCAATTGCTTTTTCTCTGCCTTTAGTTCTGAAAATGTAATTCCTGTTATTTGAGTAAAATTCTGAGCCATATCAATGTTGTTTTTTAAAAAAAAATTATAGTATTATTTGTCAGTGTTTGTTGTAGTTGTTATTTTCATTGATTTATATGTGTGTACTATGTTGTCAGTTGTATTATGTATTATGTTGTCATAACTTCTATTTATTATATTTATTGCGACAAGCTTGAAAGCTTACCGTATTTGGTATTAATAAATAAATAAAGTGTATTTGTATATCTTTAAAACCTTATAAACTGGGACTGAGCAAAGTTGTGAAGCTAAAAACAATTTTATTGTACTTTATTCAAGCAGAAGATCTATTTTGGAAGGTTCCACTTTTATAACACACACATTTTTAAAGGTCATCAAAGTTCAGGACCCTCTAGAGGAAGAGGAAGTGGGGTTAGGCACTTTAAATACCTTCCCAGGACATACTTCAGCCTGTAGCCCTATCCCTGAAAGTTTCATTTTCCTAACCTACCCTTTCTGAGATAACAAGAAGTTACTAAACTAGAATTTTACCATAAGTTGCAGTTTAGAGCACTTGGAACGAAAGTAGACATTTACCCAGCATAGCCTCCTCTAAAGGAGAAGCTTTCTCAAGTTAGTACTGGCCTATAGACTGCTTATTTTTGACCTGATCAACAATATATAAATAATTAAGTGAGCACACCACTACTTATTTAAGGGTTTAGATAGGTGCAAAGGTCCAGTCAATAGGACCAGGATAAAAAGCAGAGAGTGATTTTCTTACATCCTGCTTCTACCAGACAGTAGTCTATCTGTGCAACCTTACAGCCCAATTGACAGAACGATATAAACTAGAAAATAAATTGTCTTGCCAGGGGAAGTAATCTGTACCTTTACCTATTTACGTATTGCTAATGGGTCAAATCTTAGTATAATCAAATAGGGCTAACTTAAAGATGGAATTGGCTTCGTCCTTGGAGTTTTAAATTTATTGCCAATGTCTTGAAACGAACAATTCAAAATGTACGTCCACACAGGAGAGGCCTTTTTTCGCGTCAACCAGCTGGTTTAACCAATGACAGCTTTGGTTTAACCAGCTTGTATGTTCAACGCAAAAACGGAAAAAAATTACATATGGTTGAGCTCAAACAAAACTGGTTCGCGAAAACACTCTTTTTACTTGTCGGTTTGGGCAAAAAATTTCAAACATAAAACATCCGTATAGTGTTAAGAGTGTCATTCTATTATAATTAAATGATTTAGCACTGGCTTAATTTCCTCCGGATTTGACATATTTCACATTATTTTGAGGTCAGAGAGAATTGAAAAATGATCTAGCATACTCTCTGGTATATTTGAAGAGATAGGAAGGGTCTGAATTAGTGGAATCTTTGGTTAAATTGTTCAGGTAATATATTGGAAAATGTTGTATTCATACTGTAAAAGCAAAATTACCTATAAAAAAGTCCTAAATGATAAGACTTTAGCTTTGTTGAGCTACCCTAAACAGAGGATAAAATTCTAGTTTGACTTCTTTTTGTTTTGATTTGGAATTCTACTAGCCTACCAGGCTATAGATTAAATTTCCAGTCAAATTCCAGTTTAGCTACTTTTTGCTATCTTTGAATGGGGTTATGTTAGGTGAATGAAACTTTCAGTGATTAATCCATTGCTAAAAACATACTCTGAGAAGCTATTGCTAAGCTTATGTGATAACCCTCTTCTGTTTTTAAATCTGGGAATTTTGCATACTGGACTGGTCTGTAACTGTTAAAATTTTGGTAAAACAACATCTTACCTTAATTTTCAGCAAGCAGTTTCTGTTTCTCTGGTTTTAGCTCTGAAAATGCAATTCTTGTTATTTGAGTAGAATTTTAAGCCATATCAGTGTTTTGTATTTAAATATAGGGAAATGTATATCCTGAATGTTTCCAAATCTTGGAAACTTCATAAATTGAAATTGAGCAAAGTTATGACACTAAAAACACTTTTTTCTTGCCATTTAAGTAGAAGATTTATTTTGCAAGGGTTTCACTTTTATAACACAAGCATTTTTAAGGGTGTGGACCAAATAATCAGACCAAATCAACTGCTTAATCTGAATAAAAAAAAAATCCAAAGGGCTTTATATTTCTTCAATACAAAATATATATTAATTTTTGTTTTCAGTAGAATACTAGTTAAGTATAAACCAGCAAATGTTTAAGAATTTTTTGAGGGGGGACAGCTGCCTAAAACTAACAAAATATTTCTGATAAGCACAAAAATATAACAAATTAAGCTAAACTAGGAAAATTTTTTTTTCTCACTGAACAGTTACCATAACACATAATGTGTTGTAAGATTTTTGCAGTACTTGTGCATTATAGCCACCACATTCAAGTTCTATTGAGAAGTTTAGTTTGGCTAATGTTAATGACATAAAATAAAATATGATGAATTTATAAAACTTTACCAACAAAATTATGAAAACTACAACAAAGAATCCTGGAATTTGTAAATCAGCATCATATCTAAATATACTGTATCTTACATTGTGATAGATTGTTTTAACGCCCTACTGTACAGGGGTAAATATTTAAATTATGTATCATAGGCAATTATCTGAAGAGTAATCTATTAAAAGTCTCCTGAGCTAACTAGGAAAGTTTTTTCTTTCTTTTTTACTTGCTTTAGCCTGTATCCAGTTCCTGATTGCCATATAAATTCCATATTCATAGTTAAATAACATAAGCCTTTGTATATAGACTATACCTTGTTGCTAATTTTTCTGGGCATAGAATGTTTGATTTGGTAAAGCCCTAGAGAAGGACCTGAAGAGAAAGAAACATAATAAAAAAAAAATTCATGCTTCATAATTTTTAGATAATAGCTGGTAACACATTTTACATTCAACTTTGCTCTACTTTACCCCTCTATCCTCCCAATATAAAAATGTATTGCTGAAATTTCCTATTTTCCATTTGTTTTGTCAATCTGTCTCTCTAACTTCATCCCATGTAGCTGTAAATTAAACAAATGTGACAAACAATAACTAGAAAAACAGGTGACAGGAGGTTAAATGCATTGAAAATATGAAATTTGAGCCATATTTCTGCACATTGGGAGGGGGATTGAGATAAAGCATAGCCTAACTTAATGATTTTCTCTTGCTATGTAGGGTAATTGGAAGGTCACTTGTATATCATGCTGTCCTTTTCAGTTTTAGTTGGATAGAAAAAATCCAAAGAAAGTCCGCTTTGAAAAGATAGGAGCCACAAAGTGAGATTGTATTTGTCAAAGCTTGGAGGTTTGTCCCTTCTGTCTGTTTAAACAAAACAGAATCTTAATTGAAGCTTTGTTCATTTCTATCTTAAGGGTGCACAACAATTATGATGTAAGGTACTTTTCTTTATTCAATTGTCTTCTTTGTTGTCTAAAAGACTTTTTTTTTAATCTAGATGTTTCATAAATTGCTCATTTTTACCAGAAGTTCATTTGACCTACTTTGAAATCCCTGGTCTTAAAATTACATTTGACTTTGTTAAAGCTAGGAGACATAGACATTGTGTTTGTTTAAAGAAAGTGAATAAACATTAGTAATCTGTATTGCACTAAAGCCCTAGGGCCATCACAATTCCAAACAAAAAAGAAACTTCACTTTAGAATATTCAACATTGTCTAACATAACAGAAACAAAGAAAAAAAAATACAAAATTTTACTTCTGCACTCTACTGTCAACATGAGAAATTGTCCAAAATTTTAAAATCTTGCAAAACATTCATCCCTCATCACATTCACCAGCCATCTCTCATCAAACCTACACTTCATTTCTCATCTCACTCAATCCTACAAATGCATCAAATGACCCACTCTCTCATTAGCGCTTCCATAGATATGGTCAAAGTAAGAGCCATCTTGCTTACATTTTATTATATCTAGAAGTTTTCTGTAGCTAAGTCAGTACTTAAATATTTCATACACCTTTGTAAACAACCTTAAGATGGTAAAATAGGTTGGATTATCCAAATTTTTAGTTACCACAATATATTTAAATCATTATTGTAATATAAAGGGCAGCCAATAGTAAAGGACCTGAATAAATATTTAAGGTAATTAAAAAGGTTTATTACTCAAAAACTTGATAAAACTAAAAGGGAATTCTTAATGATTGATTACTTTAAAATATCTACATTATACACAACAATAAACCTTTGCTATAAAGGGAAAGTCAGTAAGGCCCAAAAACTATTCAATACTAATTGTGCTTTGAGACAGTTTGCTGAATGTCTAAATGATTTGGGATAGTAATGAAGATAAAATGTGGGCAAACTCAATAACAATATGCAAGTAAGTAAGTATGGCAGCACCAACACATCAAGGTCTGAACTGGCAGTGCTAATTTCCACTTTGTGACCCTTTGGCCAAGAATTGCAATTAAGGGCTGGGGGCCAGAAATCTTGTGCTTTTGTACACCCTCCCTGCTTACCTTTTGCATATTTCTCCATTTGCCTATTTAGAGCTGGTTTAGATCTGTCTAACATCACTGACCCCCATTTAAAACAAATAAACAGGCAATACTAGGAATCAAACCTGTACCCCATGGACAAAGGATTTCTTACTAAGAGTGCTTTCCACTTAGCCAAGAACATTATTACGACCAGAGTAGAACAACTATTAAAAAAAAAAAAAAATTGAAAAAAAAAAACAAGATGGATTTACAGCCATTTTCACTAATCTTCAATACACATTGTATTTTACTTAGACAAGTTATTGTAAGGCAGGTGTCAACAAAGCTCCAGTAGGGATTGCTTTACTTAAGATGCAAACTAGCATGGTGAATACTTAGCTGGTAAAAACCAAATACGCTAGCAATGCCAGGAATTAAACCTGTACCCCTTGGACAAAGGATTCCCAAACAGAGTGCCAACAACTTAGCAAGGAACACAAATGTGACCAGAGAACTATTATTTGAAAAAAGAAATATTGAAAAAAACTCAATTCATGGTTGTTGCCATTTTCTCTACTGTCCCATAAACAATGTATTTTACTTAGACAAATTAATTTTAAGACAGGTATCAACAAAGCTCCATCAGGGATTGTATTTACTTAAGATACAACAAGCAATGTGATTGCATAGCTTTGTGATATTCTAGTCTTAAATAATGATAAAAAAGCAAATTTACATTTGCTATTTGTTTTCCAAACCATTTTAAGCAAAACCATTTGCAACAGCAATACACCCATGGTTAGATTAGTGTCTATCCAAAATGCTTTACAACAGAAGGGACACATTTCTTGCAAAGCAAATACTCAGCTTTAATGCTATTCTGTGTCATCTCTAACATCTACTTCTGTTTCACAGCTTTCCTCAATCCACTTTATAAGGTTTTAAAGATATGCAAAGACATTTCCTAAATTTTGAAAAAAAAATATTGATATGGCTTAAAATGCTACTCAAATAAAAGGAATTGCATTTTAAGAGCTAAAGCCAGAGTAAAAGAAACTGACAATTAAAAATTAAGGTAAATCTTGTTTTGTCAAAATTTCTATAGTATAGGTATAGACCTTTTGAGTAAGCAATTATCTAAGACTTAGAAATCAGACAAGGGTTGACATAGAAGCCTGGCAGTACCTTCCCAGAGTGTTTTTGACCCTGGATTAATTACTGAGTTTCATTCTTGTAACCTATTCCCTTTCCAAGATAATGAAAATTAGCTAAACTAGAATTTTACGTATTTTTTGCTTTGGATTCATTACTGGAAGTTCTATTTTCCTGACTTAACCCATTTCTAAGATAGCAAACAGTAGCCAAACTAGAGTTTGACCTGAAAATTTATCCATGGCCCTATAGGGTAAGGCTGAAATGTAAAGAGTTCTGACAAAGATGCAACACATCTTGGAGCATCTAGTAAGAATAGTAATTGGATTAACAATGCTTTATAACGACTAGGGTCTTGCTTCATCAAGGTTTTATCTCTGAAGCCAAATTACCAAGCTAAGGTCAAGCCTAGAGCATCAAAAGGATGAAACAAAGATTTCCAAGTATCTACATAAGTTTTCAAAAGCATATTCAAACTCTTGACTTCCTGTCTTAAGGCCTATGTGAATCAAATTGCAGGATATAACCCAACATTTATCCAAATAGCCCTAATACGAAAAAAACTAAATTAAACCTTACTTTTGCGTGGCTAGAATTATATTTGTCAGCTTATAATTCTTATTTTATATAGACTTATTTATAGCCTACGAATTCTTCTTTTCGAAATCTACGCCTGAAAAGGTCAACCAACAATTATGAATGGTAGAACCCTACGGTTAAAAACAATGACAGTTCTGGTTAAATTAGAGTTCAACCAGTCAATTGTTTCACGCAAAATCACTTTTCATGACAACCTGGTTTGTCACTGTTTCACGCAAAAACAGCGGTTTAGCTCAACCACACCGAGTGGTTGAGCTCAAACAGTCTCTTTGGTTGACGCGAAAAAAGGCCTGAGCTAAAGAGTCCCTTCAAAGTCACAAAGAGAAAGATAAGTCACGAGACACCAGTATTTTTTATAGCAATGAACAGTGAGAGTCCTTTTTCTGGCTATAAAAAGAATCGCTAAATTTTGTTTCAAATGTACTGAATGTGTACCAGTTTGGCAAAATTGTATCGAATTTTAGACTTAAAAAAGAAGATGTACAGTTCGGAGGAAAATGTACTAAATTTGGTACAATTGTACGGACCTATATCAACACTGCTTAGGTAGCCGCTAATCGTTGTTGCCGTTGTAGAGAAACTACGCTCGGCTATCGGCTTTCACCCTTTGCGTCACCAACCAAAAATAAAATAATAACCAACGATCCACAAATTATGAATAAAATAAAATTAAAATGGAAAAAGAATTAAAATATCATACAAATCAAACCTTCTTTTCTTCTCACCCCCCTCTTGTGACTGGAAAAAGCAATGATACCAGTAAAACTACAACTAGTTGAAAATATTTGCTGAAGACATGAAAGCTCCTAATGCCTCTAGTATTTCTGTCTCTTTATCTTTACTATCACGGGTAAAACCTAAAATAAGAGGGGTGGACGTCTTCAAGCCCAATGATTTAATTTTTCTGATTAGAATGTCTCTTTCAGCTGTGAAAAGACGACATTCTGAGAGGATGTGATCAACTGTCTCGTCAATATTTACACACCTATAAAAAAAAAAGCATGGCTGGCTATCTTAAAGATGATATAATGCTGGATATGATCTGGTCATTGCGCGCCCAGTTCTCAACCAGAAAATAGTGTTTGCGATTTGACTATTTGGGTGGATAAGGTGATGAGGTGATGAATGTCCAGCAAAATATAAAACATGTATATTTATAGCTGCAATACAGGTCTTATTAATTCTAAAAATTTTGCTGCAGAGGCTATTAACTTTGAAGATTCATTTACAGTGAGATCAACCATCTAAGTAATTGGGTGGTGAATGGCCTGTTTTGCATTACTTGAGCAATTTCGTTTCCCTTAATCATTATGTGAGAACCCAGATCATTTTCAGATGAAGAGCCTGGGAAGACATTACTTTCTTAATCTTTTCCTGTAGATGGACAGCGACTGGAATAACTTTTCTACTTGCCTCCTTTTCAGATCCGAAAAAACACTTTTAGAACCAGAGAGGACAACAAAAGCATCTGATCTAGCTTCAGAGCAATATTCAGAGCTTTTTGGAGAGCAAAGCATTCCGCATGCAAAATAGAGGCTCTATCTGAAACTCTAACCCCAACTGATGAACCATTTTATTCAGAAAAAAAACTATGGATGCTTTTCTATCTATGGAGACTGAGCCATCAGTAAATATCTTTTTCCGATAACGAAATTCTGCTATTTCAGATAGTGTTAATTGACAAAGGATTTGAGTGTTCATATTAGTCTTAAGAAAATCCATGACACGTAAATTTATATCTAAGGCATTATCTATATTATTGGGAGGATTGGAGGAGGTCTGAGTCGGGCAAGGAAAGATTAAATTTTCAGAAACAACAATACCATCTAGCAAGGAAGTCAACTTTACAATTGCTGGACTACTATATGGCTTCCAATTTTAAAAGGAAAATGTGTGATTTGTGAGACAGTCCTTAAAAACATGGTGGTTTTGACTGATGTTAACTTCACAAAGTAATTACAGGATAGTTTCAAGAACCTTTCTTCTAAAGAAGGGATATTAACCTCGTTGAACCGTGCTGCAGCGGGTGTACTTTTTAGTGCATCTGAGATTAGCCTCATGCCATGATGTGCTATTGATTCTATTTTAGAAAGTAACTTTCTTGAAGCTAAGTAATACGAAGGGAGACAATATTCAATCTTTCCATATACTACGAACATGAATAGTTTTTAAGGCCATCTCGGTTAGCACCCCACTTTTGCCCAGCAACACCATACATAAAATTCAGCCGTTTTTCAGGTGCATCTGTCAGAGAAGAAATATGAACATTCCAATATAACTTATTATTAAGTCAGAGACCAAGGTACTTAAAATTCCTGTCAAATTAATGATTGATGAACAATCTTGTCTATGATCGCTTTTCCTAGAAACAAGAGCTAAGAGCTCATATGGTATGAGCTCTAGCAAAATTCTAAGAATAAATAGATTGCTTTAAAAGGAAAATCAGAGGCTTAAAGCCGGTCGGGATTTAAAATAAGAGCTCTGAGTCACGAGGTCCTTCTAAATATCAAAATTCATTAAGATCCGATCACCCACTCGCAAGTTAAAAATAACTCAATTTTTCTAATTTTTCCTCTCCCTTCAGCCCCCCAGATCTTCGAATCGGGGAAAACGCTTTATCAAGTCAATTTGTACAGCTTCCTAGCACACCTACCAATTTGCATCGTCCTAACACGTCCAGAACCACCAAACTCGCCAAAGAACTGAACCCCACCACCTAGCTCCCCCAAGAGAGCCGATCCAGTCCGGTTACGTCAGTCACGTATCTACGACGTTTATAAACATCTTCCAAGATTTCTGGTTTCCCCACCAGCTCCCTCCAATGTCAACAGACCTGGTTGGGATTTGAAAGAAGAGCTCTGAGACATGAGTTCCTTCTAAATATCAAATTTCATGAAGATCCGATCACCCTTTCTTAAGTTAAAAATACCTCAATTTTTCTAATTTTTCCAAATTAACAACCCCCAGCTCCCCCCAAGAGAATTGATCTGTACCAATTATGTCAATCTCGTATTTATAACTTGTGCTTATTCTTCCTATCACTTTTCGTCCAGATATCTCCACTCTAAGCATTTTCCAAGATTTCTGCTTCCTCCCTCCAATTCTTTATGTCCCCGGATCCGATTCGAATTGAAAATGAAGCATCTGAGACATAAGATTCTTCTATATATCAAGTTTCATTGAGATACGATCACCCATTCGTAAGATACCTCGATTTCCCGTTTTCCAAAAATTCTGGCTTCCCCCTCCAACTCCATTCAATGTCACCGGATCTAATCGGCATTTGAAACGAGAGTTTTAAAGCACAAAATCCTTCTAGATATCAAATTCCATTAAGATCTGATCACCAGTTCGTAAGTTACAAATACCTCATTTTTCTAGTTTTTTCCGAATTACTCCCCCCCCAAACTCCAAGAAAGAGAGTGGATCCGGTCCGGTTATGTCAGTCACCAGTCTTGGACTTGTGCTTATTCTTTCCATCAACTTTCATCCTGATTTCTCCTCTTTAAGCATTTTCACAGATTTTCGACCCCCCCCCCTAATGACACTGTACCCAGTAGGAATAAAAAATAAAAGATCTGAGTTTCGAGGTCCTTCTAAATATGATATTTTATTATGATACGATCACTCTTTCGCAAGTTAAAAATACATAATTTTTTCTAATTTTTTAGAATGAACCTCCTCCCCCCAACTCCCCTAAAGAGACCAGATCCGTTCCAGTTATGTCAATACCGTATCTAGGACTTGTGCTTATTTTCCCACCAAGTTTCATCCCGATCCCTCCACTCTATGCATTTTCCAAGATTTTAGGTTCCGCCCCTCCCCAACTTCCCCTTCATCAGATAAGGTCGAGATTTAGTGAGAGCTCTGAGACATGATGTCCTTCCACACATCAAATTTCATTAAGATCCGATCACTCCTTCGTAAGTTAAAAATACCTCATTTTTCTAATTATCTAGAATTAACCCTCCCCCCACTCCCCAAAGAGAGCAGATCAATCCCGGTTATGTCAATCACGTACCTAGGACTTGTGCTTATTTTCCCACCAAGTTTCATCCCGATCCCTCCACTCCAAGTGTTTTCCAAGATTTTAGGTTCCCCCCTCAATTCCCCCCAATGTCACCGGATCCAGTCGGGATTTAAAATAAGAGCTCTGAGACACGATATCCTTCCAAACATCAAATTTCATTAATATCCCATCACCCGTTCGTAAGTTAAAAATACTTCATTTTTTCTATTTTTTCCGAATTAACCGGCCCCCAATTCCCCCCCCCCCCCAGATGGTCAAATCGAGTAAACGACTATTTCTAAATTAATCTGGTCCAGTCCCTGATACGCATGCCAAGTTTCATCGTCCTAGCTTGCCTGGAAGTGCCTGAAGTAGCAAAACCGGGACAGACAGACAGACAGACCGACAGAATTTGCGATCGCTATATGTCACTTGGTTAATACCAAGTGCCATAAAAACCATGCCAATAGCTTTTGGGATGGAAAAAACCCAATTTCCTTTTTACTAAGCCCTTTTGACAATTTATCAATTGCTCCCTGGATCTTGGGTTGACAAGTTTCAGAAGAAAAAAAAGTGAATCAAAAGGGATAAGTTGTCTGCATATAAGGAACATTTTATTTAGCTTATATCAGCCAAAATATTATCATTAATATTATCTTTACGCTAACGTTTTTATTTTTTTTTAAAGTAGAGTTGTGACCAAGAGTCAAATTTTAGCGTAAAGAGCGGGACAGTGAGGAGGTGACAGCCCCTTTCATATACAGAATAATTTTTACTTTAAGTTTTAATTTCGCTCCCTACTTGCAGTTAAAAAAACTTGTTTTTTTACATTTTTTTCTGATTCCAAACTGTGTGCTGGCTTTGATACTAAAGGTTGCTTTCATTTGTTTTTAGTTGATTTTTGTCTTAAAATAGGTGACAGAGCACTTGCATATCTTTTGAGAAATTGTTTTTTTGTTGAGGAAGAGTTTTTTTGTGATTTCTAATTTTTTGTTGAGGAAGATTTTTTTGTGATTTCTGATGTGGATTCTGAAGGTGAATTTAAGATTGTGACAGAGTCAATAGATTCCAAGGCATCCTCAGAAACAGAATGATAAATAATTTTAAATAAGTGTTTTATTAGATAATGTATGTGATGCAGATGATCCATGTGTGGTGCTAAGACCCTGAAACATATTTTGTAAAATGGCTTGAGATTGAATCTTCAATTTGTTTAAATTTTGAGGACAGAAATGAATTGATCATTTCAGGAATTCTAGCTGTTAAAATTTCATAAATTATTAGTTTAATTAGGGTTTCTAAGACTCTGTTGGGTTGACATGATTGGACTTAGAGTAGGTTTTTCAGGGGCTGGGAGTAGATGGAATTCTTCATTAGAAAGAATTGGATCAAGTCTTCCAGTTTTATGCTTGATTTAAATATATCTGCATACTTTATTTTGGCAGCATCAATGGTGATTTTTTCTTCTACTGCCTTAACAATATTCTTTGTTATAGGACATGCCGTCTTTAGCATGGTGATTCCCAAGACAATCAGGGCACTTAAATGGTGAATTATTTTTTTTATCAATAGGACAAAACGATATTGGGTGGATATTGGCACGTCCTGAGCATCTAGGTTTACCGCAACATACTTTGGCAGTGTGGCGATGTCTTTGCTGAACTTCTACATAACCAGTCACAAGACGAAAAGAAGAGAAGGAAAAATGACTAAATAGCCTACCTTAATATTAACCTTTAAACCAATAAACAAAAGAAAATCAAAATTTAGCAAAATGCTTTATTAATTTCGTTGGACAGAATTTGTGAATTTCCTATCAAGGGCTAATCTACTATAATCTTCATATACTCCATACAGCCTACACTTCAACTGACCTACCTCAACTACTCCATACAGCCTACACTTCAACTGACCTACCTCAACAATGGAACTAAATGAAACTCATTTTTAGAGGGCGTTTCTGAAAGCTCCACGTTCTTGTTTTATCTAGGATAATTTGTTGGATAATCTGACGAATCTAGCTGACTAAAAATCCAGTGAAAATGTAGGATTCTTAAAAGATGTTGTAGAGAAACTACTCTCGGCTTTCACCCTCTGTGTCACCAATAAAATTAAACAATTATCAAAAATTTACATAATACAAATCAAAGAAATAAAAACATAATACAAATCAAATCATCTTCTCTTCTATGCCCAATCATGTCAACACAACAGAGAGTTTTAGAACCCCTAATTAAGAAAATAATTGGTGAAATCTTGACAGCTAGAATTCTTGAAACGATCAATTCATTTCTATCCTCACAATTTAAAACCAATAATCATTAAACAAAAGAAAATCAAAATTTAACAAAATGATTCATTAATTTCGTTGGAAAGAATTTATGAATTTCCTATCAAGGACTAATCTAATCTTCGTATACTTCATACAGTCTATACTTCAACAGGCCTACCTTAACAATGAAACAAAATGAGCCTCGTTTTTAGGGGGCGTGTCCAAAAGCTCAACGTTCTTGTTTTATCTTGGATTTTCGATTTTCGCAGTGAAAGTGTAGGATTTAATGCTGGAGTTTTTGAGAAAACAAACTATTGAATAAACTTATGACTTGCAGTTTATTTTTATGTTAAAATACTAAAGGGAAGTATCTGAGAATCCGTAATCACATCATTCCCCAAATCGTAATTGGTGCTTTTTACAAAAATTATAGAGATTTAAAAAGAAAAAAAAAAGAATCTTTGAAAGAAAAAATCAAATATGCCGATTTGGCATGGATAATTACAGTTTTCCATTCGTCCCCAATTCAGAGTCTTCTTAATGTCCTCTTCTGAGCTAGATAATTAGATGCAAAGTTTTACTTCATTAAATACAAAAAAAAACTGGGTTCACCTAGTAATATTGTAGTTTACATTCTATCTATTTTCCAGCTCTATCCCTCATCTCATGTGACTGTAGGCTATATAGACCTAGCTTGTAGACACAAATTTTGTAGTTTTATTGGTGTAAGGTATTTTGTAGCTATTTTTCAATAATAGTTGGCTCATAATGCCAAACAATACCACAATTAAGATTAAGGGAGAGCTGGGATACAGTGAAAAGATCAAATTTACAACTTATTTATTGCTGCGCTAGGCTAAACATGAAAACGCCAATTAATATGCATTTTAGCGCTAATTATAAATATGCAACTCAATATTTTTGCTATAGTTTGCAGCAGAAGCAGCATATTCTCTATATTAGCTTTCGGACTACCACGTTGGATATCTCACTGGATTTTGTATTGGATTTTTGCTCACAGAATCTTTCAAACACCCCCAGAGTGTTAAATTTTATGCCAATACTCATGAAATGAAAAGTTGAAATGGAGCGTTCGTACAAAACCAATAGAGTCCCTTCAGATCTGTGAATAAATCCATAAAAAATGGAATAGATGTTAGATTTATCATTAGTCATGATTATTTCCCACGAATTGAGTGTTTTTGTTAATATTAATAATGATGGGAAATGATTCCTGGTAGATTGCATATACGGAAGCCCAAGCGACCCAAATGCCATTTCCTAGTGGCCAAGCACTCATTCAGTTGGTATCCAATCATGCTAATTAGGATTTTATTCTTATTGGAGAACTAATATACCAGATGTCAAATGGGTTGGGGCCTTAAGGTATTAACAAAGATCTATCTATTGCCAGTAATCCGTTTGCTGCATACTTGGAGAGCAAAAGCCTGTACCAAACCTGAGACCAACCTACCCAGTATAACAACAACCAGACCACATCCCTACTAGATTTGCCAATCACCAACAACCCAGGTTTGTCAGTTAACACTGAGTAGCCCTCCCATTGGTGTGAGGGACCATCTCTGCATCTATTGTTCAGTCAGCGAAAAATGAAAAGGAAAGCTGAGAAGATGTGCACTGCACCTAAAACACTGCCTCATCCGAATCAACCTGTCAATAGGGTCACAGACCGTAAGAAGAAGAATATCTTAGTATAAAAAGTGCAAACGTACTGACAACTGAGAGCACTTTGCAAAAGCAAGGAACAAGCTGAAGCATCTTATTAAATACCTCATTAAGACAATTTGCCATTCAATATAAGAGATAATCATAGAGGTTTGGAGATATGTCTGTCAAAGATAAGGGTAGAAAGACTTTACCAATCCTACTCAACCCTGAAGGTAAAAAGTTGGAAGATCCACATGACATTGCAAACTAGTTAAGCAGCACATTTGCATCCAACTTTTCAGTCGTGCCCTCACCGAGCCACCACAGACTATCCATAAGCTGGTTGTATACCCAATACCAAAATTTCATATTACCACAGAGAAGATTATAAAAAAGGCTGAGAAAATTAGACCACAAGACATCTAGGAACCCAGATTGCAATATACCTTTGGTTTCTTAAAGAACGTGCTGACATAGCAGCAGACCGCTTTATTCAAGCTGTTCCCAGAAACTAAGAGCCTGCCTTCGGACTGGCGGACAGCCGTTATCACTCCGATATTCAAGAAAGAATCTAGAACTCAGCTAGAGAACTACCAACCCATTAGCGTTACCTCGGCCGTTTCCAAGCTTATCGAAGGGAGAGTCAATGATGCCATCATATGACATATGATGAAGAATGACTTCCATTTTAGTGGTCAGCATGCCTTCAGGAATGGCAAGTCCATCAAAACAAATCCAATACATTCCTAAGACAGACTTACAGGAGGAGAATTTTCCTGTCGATGTATTCGTCGTGGAGCAAGCTAAGACCTTCAATAAAATATCTCATCGTTATCTGATGATAAAGATGTCTGCATGTCAGATAAACAGCGACATTTCTCAGTGGATTCATAACTTTCTGTATGATAAAGCTTAAATTGTCGCTGTGTATGATGAAAGAAGTGACTTGGTCTACTCAACGTCAGTTCATATGAAGAGCATACCCCCCACCAAGGAACCAAACTAGGCCTAACGCTGTTTAATCTTGACACTCCTGAGATGGTTAAGAACGGCTTGGAATTATATGTAGAAAATTCCAAACTCTGCGGATCAGCAGCCCCAATAAAAATTGCTTTTCTCTAAAAGAAGATCTCATAACACCCCCTGAATAAGAAACAACACGGACGCCTGAGTTTAAACCGAGGTAACGCAATGTCTAGTATCTTGGTCAGAACAACCCTTGTCACAGCTGTCATAGTTAGCTGTGTAGGTACTGGTATTCCAGGTCAGAGACAAGATCCAAAAGCAAACAAGGTCCTCGGTTTAATCTAGCGTTCAGCGAACACTCACCTGGGTAGTCATCAAGAAGCTCTACACTGCCTTTGTCAGTCATCGTCTTTGAGTTTGGCATGTCAATTGCAAGCCCTAACAGAAGGGTTTTCTAATCCTTTGCAACACCTGACAGAAGGGTTGCCCCTACAAAACAATTACAAAGCTATAGCATTCTTTTTAAGCATCAAAAGAGATTGCACCACAGCAAGCATTGACGAAAAGTGAAAACAGAGGCAATTCCGTTCAAAATTCTGCTTTTAACACGATGCAACATAACAAAATGTATGCTAATAAATTCGGGGAAAGAGATGGGAACATAACAGAGGAGCTATACGTCTAATTTGTTCTTCCAATTTGGTTTTTCACAGAGTCGAAATATAGTTCATTTTACGCAGTCATATTCCCAACATGTACCACAACAATAGAAACCCCCTCCTCCCCATCTTCCCAACATTATACCTCATTCACGAACTTTAGTATATGAAGAAATTATACGACAAGTTGTATCAACTCTTCTAGCATTACTGATCACAAACTAACAACAAAAATGTTGATATTAGTTTAACAATTGATGTTCTTGCTCTGTGGCAGTTTTATAAAAATTACACCAGAATCAAATCCTCAATACAAAAACTGAGTAAAAAGTAATTGATTTATATCGTGCAAAAATGTTATGTGACAAATTGATAAAATGAACTTTACAGAATAAACGGTCAACAACAAAAAAAAAAAATTGGGAGGGATGGAGGAAAAAAGAATGGGCTTTTACTTGTGTAACAATTCAGCTATATAGGGAAGATAAGCTATATATTTTTCTGTGAAGATTGTCTTGAGTAAGTGAATTATTTGAGTAAGTTGATTATTGAGCACTATGGCTAGTGAGATCAACCATTAGTTGACTAACGACTATTAGTAGACAATTAAGTGACTAATGTGGCAGTTTTCTATAAAGTAGGTAAGGATAGGCTCCAATTCCTTTAGCAATGAGGGAACTATTAAAGGTTAGAACGCATTTGTGGTACTTAATTCTTTATATCCAGTTCCAAAAATTGTAGGGAGGTATATGGACTAACAAGTCCTTTCACCTCTTTGACTTCTTCTCCAGAAAAACTAGCCACTGGAAGCGCTATTCTCCTCCAGTCTGCAAACAATGAATATATGCAATTATGAACAATAATACACTGTTATTGATTGTGGGAAGTGTGAGTACCTGTCCCCAGTAGTTTAAGGCCACTAGGCCGGCCGGTACCAATACGGCTCTTCCTACTCATTCCCGCTCTCTTCTGCACAATCAAAAACTATGGATAAATCACGTCCTTTTAAAAATTGACTTATTCAAGCTTTAATCTTCATTAAACTATATTTCTCTTCTTTAAGGTATCAATTGCTGCCTTAAATATCTTACGATCAATTTCCCATGGCAGGTTAGAATCCAGGATAGCTGTATAAGTATTTGGAATCTTAGCCAAGGAGCAGAAACGCTTAAGAGCAACAGTCTCCTCACTCTGAGCCTGGCAATCAAATAATATATGCTGGATTGTTTCCTCTGCTGAAAAGCAGATTCGGCATAAAGGGAATGATGTAGCTTCCAATTAAATAACAAGCTATTTAGAAGTAAGGCACCTTATATCAGTCCGAAATGCAGAAAATCAAACGACAAACGCCATAAAAAGATAAGAGATAAGATAAGATAATATTTACTGCAATGTTTTTGTAATTTGATTGTTAAGTTTACTGATTTGCCCTTTATCATTGATGATTTTGCTTTTTTAATTTCTTTTTAATTTTAGGTGTTTGACTTAATGTACTGATTTGATTTTTTTTTTTTTAGCTTTTACTGACATATAAAGCGAATTCGGCTCTATAGAGCTTGTGATAGTCTTTTGAAAATAAATATTATCTTGTCTTATCTAAACGCAATCAATATCACTAATGGTTTGTAAGAGTAGATAGCAGCATTTTTTGGCTCTCTGAATTTGTCTATATGTTATTCAAATATTTAGGTGACGGAGTCAGGCAGCCGCCAAACATGTTACACGCTTCAATATTTTAGTCTTAACTTCAATGTGAAACTGCCGCCTTTTTGATTAAATAGACCTTTACACTGAAAAGCAGAAGCGTGGCTGGAAGAAACAAAGTCTTGACATAACAACCTCACGTTTTCTTGTCTGACATGTAATATAAGATTCCATTCTAGATCACACACATTGGGCTCTGACTCTAAGACAATCTAAAACCATGCCTTTTGACTCCAGGCAATACATAACTTGCTAATTTTTAATGTCATATTTATAATCCAGTTCAAGGTCAAAGTTTTATTTAACGAAACTGGAGGCTAGTCTGGGCCACCTCGTTTTGCTGTTATACTGATCCCTCTGATTTCTCTTTACAACATGGAACAAAATTGGTACGTTAATGAACAGATTTATTACATAAAACGAAAATTTATTGGTTCCCTGAACACATATATAGATATATAAAGTTTAGGTCATTAGCTATGATAAAAATGTCCCCAGGCAACCAAACGGCTGCATAGTTGCACTACAGAGGTTATTTCGTCTTTAAACGCAAAGAGCTATTATTTTTCTTTTAGTCAAAATTACTTTTCAGAAAATAGTTTTATCTTAGCTAATGGCTAAACAGCGACAAACAAAATCAATCGTACAAACAAATAAAGGGATTTTTAGTTACTCTTCTTCTTCTTATCGTCCTAGAATGAGAAGAAAAATGAATAGAAATAAAAAATTATTTTTAGTACTTTTGACAATGGGTTTACAAAACCTATTTCTTTTCAGGCACAAGCAGCACCTATTACACTCAGAAAGAATTCATATCAAAATTGGTCTTCTGTGTCCATTAAATATCGAACAGCAAGAAACTGCAACCGTCGATTCAACAGAAATAAATCTAATTAAGCAAAAAATTAAACAGGAAATAAGTTTTTTTCTGAAAGTTAATATCCATATTTTTCAGAACCAGTGCATTTTTCAGCATCAGAGTTAAAATGTTGCAAAAAGCCAGAGAAGCAACATTAGCGTAAGTCTTAGATAAAAAAAAAGGAGTAATCTAACACGTTCAGCAAGAACGCCTATTTTTGTTTTAATTTATTTTTGAACCAAAGGAAATTAAAAATATCAAATGTAAAAACTTTATCCAGGACTTCCATAGATAATGAGTAATTGGTTGAAGATTATATATAACAATAACTAAAATAATAAATACAACTTGTAATAGCTTTCCAAACTTTGATGGCAACTGAAAATTAAGCTTATGCTGAACCAGTTGAAATTCCTGTATATACCTAACCATTGCCTGAGAAGCTGAATAATAAACAGAACCAAACAACTGATAAAACAAAATTAGTCATATATAAGGCTAATCATCAAATTCATTCCATCCTAGGATCTGAAGTCAAATTTAATTTATTTTCACGTAAGTACAATCATTACCATTTATTAGTTTACATTTTTAGACTTTAACATCATATGGGAGGCAACACTCCTTAACTTGTATATTAAAAAAAAAAAAGTTTTGAATTCTTACAAGCTTAAAAAAGAAATCTATTACCAGCTTAATCTGGAACAGAGACTATGGGCTTTAATTGAATGAACCCCTTCCAAATGAAGTGACCTTGAAAAAACATACGAGAGGCAAATGTTTCTTTACAATAGACAAAGGTAAGGTATCATTACTGATGTGTCAACTGGCTGAAAGGATAAAAAAAGCTACAAAAAAAATGCCCTGAACAGTTTCTTAGTAATAGAAAGAAAGCAAGATCAGATATTCAAATACCGACGAAACAATCTTGGTTCAACAGATTAAACAACTACCTTGTCTTTCAAAATACGGAGCAGTTTGATGAAGACATTCACGAGGTCAAGGAAGAGCATCAGACTGTGAGACAAAAAATCCTCATCTCCCATGCGTTTCTTCTCAATTATCAGCTGAGTATCATACAAAATGTAAGCACAGAAGACACCAAGGCTCAAGTACATTGTAGCCTAAATGAACACAAAAATTAGATAAATATAGCATTTCCAAGCGTTTTCTTGTTCGTAAACTTTTTTTTATATTTTTGCCCTGTTTTTTCTTTTTTTCACCAAAACACGAATTTGGCCTTTCGAGGCTTTTAAATAAATATCTTTTATTTTATTAACATTATTAACCAGTGTTGTTTCGATTCATTCTGTATTTTCTATTAGTTGGAGTTGCTTGTCATATTGCCTAAAATCTATTTACTGAGTTGGTTCACAGACATCACTTTTAGCTTTAAAAGAAAAATTGGTCACAAATTCCAAAGAAATTTGGTTGCTCCTTTTTGTTTTTTCCTTATCTGCTTCTTTTTTGTATATTTGCATACAATCTATGATGTTTGACACAATGACTGTTTGCATCAAACTAGCCATAGACAAGGACTGAACCACATGCAGTTTATGGATAACTTCCCAAAATTTCCTCACCATCATCAGTAATTACAATTTTTTAGAATTATATTTTACACTATGAAAAATAGCAACAAATGAAGTAAATTTTTCCCTTAGAAAAAGGGCGATTTCAAAATTTACCGATAATTAAATCATATGAACATAATTTGGAGAGTAAAAAAGGAGGGTGTTAAAGAGGTTAATCCACACATCAGTACTACCCCAGGTTACAGTCAACTTTAGAAAAAACAATATTTTTACGCGCGAAACCATTTTGTTTTGGCATCAGAACAGAAACTAAAGAAAAACTCACTTTAAAATTAAGCAAAGTTTTTCAGGAATGTCCCAGGAGAACACGAGAATCCAATCAACTACAGTTTTGTGGTTATTTAGAAATAATTTAGAGGTAGATTGCTTCATTCCATTTCTGAAAGGTACAGGTATTTGTGGCAAATACTTTATCTTAAAGAATGTTTAAATTGAGAGAAATGGAGCAAATAAAGATTTACCTGCCCATAATGTACCCAAGCATAAACATTTCTTATCTTCTTTGCAAATATCTTTTTTGGAGAAATGTAATTAAATTACATTTTCTTTTACTTATCTTTAAATCCATTTTTCTTATCCATTTTATGACTTTCTTTTTCAGAAGCACCCAGAATTTTCATTATAAACAATGTCACTTGCTATGATTATGATAGCCAATTCTTCTTTTGGTATATAAACTTTAAATATAAAGATAGTTGCAACAACAAAACTTCCCAAAGATTAGTACATCAAAGCTGTTTCCCCTCACCACAGAGCAGAGGTAGGTTGATACAGAATAATAGTATAATGAGATTTCACGAACATTTTCAGATACTGTACAAAAGTATGAAATAAGAACTAATCTTGCTCTAAAATAGAAAAACTGAGACTTTTCAAAATTTTCAATGAATATTTTATATATTTTAAATAAAAAAAACAAATCAACATTAAAATGAAAAACATAATTTGGTGAATGAATAGAGTTGAATCTTAAGCTATAAAATAACGGTAAAACTGTTGTCATTTCTTGACGCATTGAAACTGTAGGAGAGCAAAAATTATCATGCCAAAACTTACACAGGGAACATAAGCCATATTCAAGAATCAAACAAATTAATCATCAATTCTGAAACTTTTCTTTAAAAAAAAAACCTGGAACAAAATATACTAATAGTTTTAATCTTGAAATTTACTTGTTTCCTAATCAAATACAATATCTTAAATCTAACCTCTCCCTTCTTTACCAGTTTTTACGAATTACATGTTTCCTAATCAAATACAATATCTTAAAACTACCCTCTCCCTTCTTTACCTTTAAATGAAAAGTTGGCTAGAAAACTATCTTCAAGGAACATATAAAAAATATTTACAAGCAAAAGTTTTTTTGCTTAACTAAAAGACTAAAATTTATCTACAGTTGACGTACAGATGCGAACACACATACAGAGGATGCCCTCCAGCCAAAACCCCCTTCGAATTTCATAACTTTTTTGGCAATTCCCAATAATTCCATAGAGCTTATTTCTTTCTGTCTCATCTTTTGAAGAATCTGACCTCATCCACTAAAAACGAACTATGACACCAAATTCTTTCAGCGATTCAAATTCATTTTGTGACAAAAAATATATCTGAAAAATCTGTTGGTTGTTGGGCTCATGTTTTGATCTTTTCTTTTCCTTGTCTCATTCTGAATGCTCAGGATACAAAAAAAAACTTACATCTTCCACAACGTTTCCTCCCATGAAGATTCTCAACAAAGTTACTGATAGGAGGTAGGTCGAAAGAGGTCCTCCTAGAAACAACCACTTTCCACTTGGTGACAAGATAGAGCAGACGCTAAATCCAATAAAAATCAAGGCAGTTCCAACAAGAGCCGTTGTGATAATGGTGGGATCATTGAACAGCAAAACCATCTGGATAACAGGGGCCAGGCTCACACCTTAAAGAGTTACTATCAGCACAGCATCTTAACCAGCCAGAATATCAATACATAGTAGAGAGAAAGAGGAAGGTGAGAGAAGGAGAGAGCAGAGGAAAGAGAGAGGCAGGGAGGGAGAAAGGAGTAGAAACACTATCTTGAATTACTATTTCTCCCATTTTAGAGCACGTTTTTTACATTTTGAAGAAAAAATAATATGGATGGGAAAGAGGTTAATGCAGAACACTGAAACATTTATTTAACTTACTTGCTTATTCAAGGAAATGGATAGAACACTCATCATTTTAAAAGCTAGAAGCCTAATACATTATACACATATTGTAGAAGCAGGTAGATAGCAAATTAGTCATTTGCATAGGTTGGAAAAAACAGATTATATGCACAGATCATACACTGTAAATTGATTAACAAACAGTTCGTGGTAACGTACTGTGGTAAGGAGCGACCCAGCTCAATAGTAAACGAAACTATAAAAAGCGGATGCTAAAAATTTCCCCCCTCCCACTCCCATGATCATTCCCCCCCCCCCAAAGTCAACAGATCAAAATTTTGAGATAGCCATTTTGTTCCGCATAGTCGAAACCCATAACAACTATGTCTTTGGGGATGACTTACCCCCCACAGTCCCTGGGGGAGGGGCTGCAAGTTACAAACTTTGACCAGTGTTTACATACAGTAATGGTTATTGGGAAATGTACAGACGTTTTCAGGGGGATTTTTTTTTGTTTGGAGGTGGGGTTGAGGGGAGGGGGCTATTTGGGAGGATCTTTCTTTGGAGGAATATGTCATGGGGGAGGAGAAATTCAATAAAAAGGGCGCGGGACTTTCTAGCATTACTATAAAAAACAATGAAAAAATGAACATGAAAAAGTTTTTTCAATTGAAAGTAAGCAGTAGCATTAAAACTTAAAACGAACAGAGATTATTACGCATATGAGGGGTTCTAAAAACACTTTAGCAAGCGAGGTATTTAGGAGGAGATAAATACCTCGCTCTTTATGCTAAAGTATTTTTAGTAATTTCAACTATTTATTCTATGGCCTTTCTGATTCAGGGGTCATTCTTAAGGAATTGGGACAAAAGTTAAGATTTAGTGTAAAGAGCGAGTTATTAACAAGGGGACAAACCCCCTCATATACATAATATAAATATAAGAATATAAAAGTTTGTCACGTAAGTTAATTCTTAAGTAACGTTTATTTTTTACTAATAAAAACATTTGTTAAAAATTAAAAGTTCTAGTTGCCTTTTTAACGTAACCGAAAAATTGGAGGGCAACTAGGCCTCCTTCCCCACCTCTTATTTCTCAAAATCATATGATCAAAACTAAGAGAAAGCCATTTAGCCAAAAAAAGAATTAATATGCAAATCTCATTTTAATAGTTTATGTGCGGAGAGCCAAAATCAAACATGCATTAATTCAAAAACGTTCATAAATTAAATAAAAAAACTAGTTTTTTTAAACTGAAAGTAAGGAGTGGCATTAAAGCTTAAAACGAACAGAAATTACTCCGTATATGAAATGGGTTGTCCTCTCCGCAATCCCTCGCTCTTTACGCTAAAGTTTGACTCTTTGCCCCAATTCTACTTTTTAAAACAATTAAAAACTTTAGCGTAAAGAGCGAGGCGTTGAGGAGGGGACAACCCATTTCATATACAGAGTAATTTCTGTCCGTTTTAAGTTTTAATGCCGCTCCTTACTTTCAATTAAAAAAAAAAACTAGTTTTTTTTTATTTAATTTAAATCATAGAACCTTCTTTTTCTCTTTAATCCACTGAAGGACCCAGAACTTCTATAAGATATAAAATAAACTGAATACAAGAGTAAAAATGTCTTTTTTTGCACAAAACCATTCTGTCTGGTTGTATCAAATTTATGTAACTTCTTTAACCATGTTTACTTTTTCACTTTGCTGAATTTTTTAAGTGTTAGGGCGGGTTTCCAGCATTTAAAAACCAAGTGCTTTACACATGCAATATTATTCCCATGGCAAACTCCTTCTCGCATTTATTATTCATCATAAACTAGATATTTTGTAACGAATTTTTTTGCTTAGTAAACAAACAGCTCTTTCCTGGATACATCAAAAACATTGATGAGGGTAATATTTTTTGCAAGGTCTTACAGCAACATCTTTCTTGCTGAGTATATTCTTCCTGATGCATCCTGATTGCTCTTCAGATTTCGTTTCAATAAATAAAAAATCCACAACCCACGATCAGGGACACACACCATTTTTTCCTTTTTTTTTTTTTAGGGAATGTAGGTTTGAAAAATGGGTAATTGTACAGAAAATTTAAAATATTGGGGAAAAAAACTCAATATTCATGGGACCACATGCCTCAGCGTCGTTTCCTGTGTTCCTGATTAACTATTAATCAGCCAGATGAAAAGTTTTTACATAGAGATTAATTTTGTTTTACTTTTTTGACTCATTTTACCAATGTGTAAATGTACATTTTGAGTTTACTTTGATTTCTGTCACTTCTAAAGCCTTGGGTTATATAGCACTAACAAATGAAAAAAGTGACATTAATCAACCTAACATTCTTGATTTTCTTCTTTTGGTATTATTTAATTTTAACATTAGACATACGCAAGGGGTCTTTGGGAAAAGGTTCCTAACAAATCTTGAAGTTTTTTGCAATTTCACCAATTGTTTCATATTTATAATATTTTGTATTCTTTTAATTTGCCTCCTTGTCTGTATAAAAAGCTTTGCAAATGTTTATAGCTACAGCCCAGATGCGGTTTCAGGACAGAGAAGCACTTGCCCTGGGGACGGACATTTTAGGGGTGCAAAATTTCAAAGAAATAATTTAATGACTATAATCATTTTGTAATTTTGAAATTTTATTAATAAAAAAGAGGCCACAGTTAATAAATGAAATCAAGTAGTAAATTATTAATTAATTAACAAAATAAAAATAATACAAAAAAATAATTATTAATTGATTAATATATTGAAAATTTTTTTTAATATTTTTTTCTTTTTAATTAACCTCAAAATGTTGTAGGAAACAGGAGGGGTGGGGGGCTAATCAAGATTTTTCCCAGACACAAGAGGGGTCAGAACCGCCACTGTTGCAGCCTAAGGCTTCAAAAGCTGGAGGACCAATTATTGCTGTATTAAAAGACTAGAATAATACATTCTCCTTTATTACAACTCTTCTAAGTAAGTCACAAGATTTCAGATTAATTTACATATAAGGAAGCCCGAATGTATAAAAAACCAATTGGAGCATTGTGGCATATGTTTTATTTTCATAAAATTGAGAGATTTTATTAGAATTAAAATCTCATATTCATTGTACTAAACAAACAAGTATATGTGAGTGACTAATAAAACTTTCTTAGGCTGAAAAAGCCAGCAAAATCATCAAAAATAAAAGTGTCAATTGACACCAGAAGTACTCAGGAGAGAGGCTTGGGACTGGCCTCCCTGTACCCACTGGATCTGTAAGGCTATTGCAGACACATGGGTCCAGTCAACAGAGTCATATCTATCACTGAAAGGAAGCTGGGGATCGACTTACAGTTCAGAATCTCAAGCTCCAGACTAGAAAACATAGTTCTATGAACTATTCTGCAAATTTTTTGTCTTTGAGGTAAGTATTGCTTAAACCCTCTGGTATTTTAACTCAAGCTTGAAATATAATTAGTTTATGCTTGGAATCAATTACAATTATTGAACACATATTATAAACCATTCGAATAGCCTTGAGGCACAGCACATTTCAGCAAAAAAATAAAAGCATATTTACTGGAGAGAAAAAAACAAGATCATTTAGAAGGTATACATCATTTTTTTGTGGTATTCCTCTTTATACCAGTGATGGAAAAAAGGTTTAAATTGATGACAGCTAAGTTTGGATATTTTTTTTTATTATTTGTTTTTAAACTTAAAATTCAGAAACAGCAAATTATCAATATTCAATAATGCACTAGAAACATTTTAAAAGAACACATAATTATGTGACATGGCTATTTATAGTCTTTTAAATGTTATGGATACTAAACAAAGTAATTCCTACCTTGTATTCCTGTAATCAGGAATCGTTTCATAATTTGATGGGGAATTAAGGATAGAACAGGAATCATAAAAAGTCTTGGATTCATTGCATCCTTTGAGATTACTGTAAATACTCAGCTAACAGTGTGATATACAATCTGTCTCTGATAGGCTGTATATTGACACCATCCTGTTAAGCTTCAAGAATGTGCCTTTCAAATAAGCAAAAAATAAAGGTAAATTCCCTGAGCCATATACCCATAATTCTTCTTTGCAAAATTCACTTAGAGTCAAAGTCAACTTTTTTAAGTTCCTTGAGATAAATTCCAATAGATTCTTTCAATCATCTTCTTGTATATTTTTTGAGCCAAGCTTTTCTAGATTTCTGAGCGAAAGTTTTTATAGATTCCCTGAACAAAGCCCTGGTGGCACCTTGTGTATTCTTTACTCAAATCCCAGTTAATTTTCCAATTCAAATTCTTATTTCCTCTGCCAAGCTCCAATAGATTCAACAAGCTGAGCTCTGGGTGATTCCCATGGATAAGACACAGCAGATTCTCTGAGCAAATATCCCATGTATTCCCCAAGGAATAATCCACCAAATGTCCTATAGATCATTAAGTTTGCATATATTTAGCAGATCTGTACTAGTTGGTGTTTTGCTGCAGACTAGTGTAGCCCTGTATGTACTCCTTGAACTTTAGCACCAATGACCATATTTGTAAGCATTTTTAACATATTTACTAAAAAAAAAAAAAAAAAAAAAAAATGGAAGGAAATTTGAATTGAAGAAGGGAAATGGCAGACAAGCCTATTTTTTTCATCAAGCTAAAAAATAGCAACACTTACCAAATGAAAAGCTGCAGGCAAGGAGCATTGATAATCTAATCCCAAACATCTCTTTTGTAGAACCAACAAAAAGAAATCCAAAAAGTGAAAGGAGGGCAAACAGAGCGCCAACCTGTGGTGTGACAATTTCTCTCAACACCTGGATGTATGTACCAAGGGTACATGACACAATTGACATAGCAAGAGTGGTATATACATTCATAAGATGTTTGCGAACAGGTGCTTCACTAGAATGATAATACAAAAACATTAAAAGTTACTAAAAGTAAATACAAATACATAGAGTTGTGAGGTAAGAGTTGCTGAAGCTGGATCCCTTATCCTATCCCTTACAGACAGCTGCAGCAGCTAAAGATTTAGAACATAAGACAAAGATTTTCTTTTCATTGTGACCAGTATAAGCCAATAGTCTAAAATATTCATTCTTATTTGCTGTCTTTGGTTTAGCCTAGAAGATGCCCTTTTGGGTAAATCTTATTAATTTCAAAAATACATATTCATGCACAGACAGATATTTCAAGTGCATATTCTTATATGCTTTGCCTAATCTATGCATTGATATGTACATTCTAGATCTTTACTGAAATACCTACATCAATATTCATCACTGAAGAAAGGTTTAATGCCAATTCCTAAGGATATGTACCTAGCAGCACATTACAAGACATTAGCAAGATCTATGTGCTTTGCAGATTTTTTACACATTAGAAACTTATTTGAAAGCTCTTGAAAATCAAGGCTGGTAAAATTCCAGTTGACTGGCCTTTTGATCTCATGGAAAGTAGAGTTAGATAAATAAAATTTATAGAGATAAATCCAAGAGCAAAATTATGTCACAAGAACATGTTTTCAGGTCCTAGCTCTACTCCTTACCCGTTTATAGTGATTTGAAGACCAAATGAAAAGCAGGTTTTGTGTATAGAAGACCCATCTTAACTTTGGCAGAAAAAATCTGTCTCCTTTATTTTGACTTGAGTCTGATTTTCTTTTACTCCAGATTTTGAAAATATAATAGCATTTTGTTTCCAATCCAAGAAACATGACAAATAAAATGTGTTAAACCTTATAAATGAGGACTTAGCACAGGTACAAGGCTTGAAACAATTTCCTAGTGTTCTAGATCTAATTCTGGAAGTTTTACTTTGATGATGCAAACTTTGTTTTAATTTATCAAAGACCAGGGGGAATAAATAGAAGTAAGTGCTTTAGTGATGATAGTGATGTAAAAAATGGTGGATGCAAAGTGAAAATAATAATAATAAAAACAGAATAACAAAGAAACTAGACATTTTTTGGACATACATCACTGGAAAAGAAATCACTGTGAAAACCGAATTTACACAACAATACAACCTTCACCTGTGAACAATTTCCTAAATCTGGACAACCAAACTAAGAGACGTCATTGTTCTCTCCTGTCATCTATTCCCTTGTCTGTTTCTCTTGTTTGTTATTGTTGGACATTGAATGTGGTGAAGAAGGTGCTGCTATGTTGAAAGTGAAAACCCCTAAAGTGCCAGTGTTGACACGTGTAAGAGAAGCCCACCAGTCAAAATGGTACCAAAAAAGAGACAACATGAGAGCCCTGTAATAGGCAGGATAAGTGCCCAGGATGTGGGCAATTCACAAGCCATCAATTGTGACAATTGCCCCAACTGGTTCTGTATCAAGTGCCTAGGATTAAGCAATGAACAGTATTCCCTGCTAGCGAAAATGAGTCACACTATGAGCTGTGAATGGAGCTGCCTCTGGTGCATCTTAAACAAACTTGTACGCAACAACGACATCCTAACCAAAGCTATTGAATCTTTCAAAACAGAAGTACGTGACGACATTGCTAGCATAACGTCAACTATCAACAAGGGCCTCAAAGAGATTCACGAGGAATTTGCCACGAAATGCAATGTTAGCAAGGTAAAAGCAATTGTTGACTCAGCAATCACTGCACAAGTGACAGGGCTCACACCAGATGCACTAGACAAACACATAAACCACACAGTCCGAAGCAAGCATGACTGGCAGTGATGCAAACTCGACATTGTTGGATATGGGATTCCAATCCAAGCAAGTGACAAAGACTTCTTTGCCAAATATCTCCAGGACACCTACAAAATAGCAACCAACGTTTTCACCACGAAGAGACTATCAGCCTAGGCCCCCACAGCTGTGCAACCACTGCGACACCCACCAGTCCTATTCACATTAGAGAGCTTTACTGAAAAGAAGCTTATCCTGGATGCATCCTACCAGCACAAAGACATGATTTGGTTCTATAGCAACAGCTCCAAAGAAGACCACAACACCAGAAAAATCCTGTTGGAGGAGATGAAGAAGAGACAGGCGAACAGAGAAACAGACCTAGTGATTAGAAAAGGAAAAATCACAAAAAACAGACAAACTCAAGCAATTCCAATGGCAAGCTGCTTAAGCATGGAAGAATCACCACTACCTCCTACCGTCTCAGCCCCCCCAGTACATAGACTATGTGTGAGTGATAATAATGATGTAACAGTAAACTTGTGTGAAAAGTAAAAACAGTGAATTAACAGTTAGATCCCCATGCCCCTCTACATTGTCCCTCAATAGCAACTCTGTGTACCTCAGCTGTAATTCACCCACTTCAACTGTAAGTAAGAACAACAGTGTGCATAACCAAAAGTCGCCCAGACACAACTGAAAACTTGTGAACATTATGACTGCAAACATTGATGTTATCATCAACAAGATTCCAGGACTGGTAACAGTGCTTGAATTAAGTCAGATAGATATTGCAACTTTGACAGAAATTTGCCCTAAGAATTCCAGATTTCAACTGACAGAAGACTCAATCGCCCCACTGGATACAACATCTTCAGCAATCTATCCAAGGAATTCCAGGTAAAAGAAATTCCTATCCAGAATTCTTACTTACCTTGGGTTGAAGCCACTTGGGTATCCCTGTCCCTGCCTAATGAAATGTTTGTCCTAAGTTCAATTTACAGGAGCCCCAGTAGTCCATGCCAGCTGTCCTCTGAAAGAGCAATTGCTGAAATGACGCAAATTCATACTAAGCAACTTCCAAAAGGCAACTTTGCTCATGACAGGGGACTTCAACCTCCCAAGCATGTCCTGTATAGATGGCCAAGGTATGAACTGGTCAAGTCTTGAACAAAACCCACTAGTTCAAGTCCTTGCTGATAATTTTCTGTACCAAACAGTAACTGTGTCCATAAGAATGCGTCCAGGACAAAATCCTTCAACACTCAACCTAGTCATAACCAATGACCCAGAAAAGGTGATCAGGACACAGACTCTCAGTCCGATTGGCTCAAGTGACCACATACCAGTCCTCTCATCTATACAACTCAACTCCAAACAGTCAAAATATACTAAGCAATCCTTTACTAATTATTACATGATGATGGAAGAGCTGATAGATGCCAATCTGGAAACTTTGATCTCAGATGATGTGGAAGCTTCATGGCTAACCCTAAAAAGTACCCTACTAGAGATCCAAGCCAAACACACCAGCATGACATAGAAAAAGAAACCAAAAACTATACCTTTCCTCACCCCAAAAATCAAGAAACTATGCATTAGGAAGAAAAAACTTGGATAAGTTTGTGAAACAAAAAAGACACCAGTATACAAGAAGTACAAAATCGCCAGGAACCTCCTCAGAAAAGAAATACAGAAACTCACAGCAAACTACAAAGAACATCTGGCCAAAAATGTCAAGGAAAACCCTAAGTAATTCTGGAAACATATCTCCCTGCAACAACCAGGCTGACACTCAGTACAAGACCTGGAAAATAACAGCTCAGTCTCTTCCTGTGCCTCCAAAAAAGCCAACCTTCTGAATCAGCAGTTTGCCTCAGTATTTTCTAAGGATGACCCCAATCAACCCTCCCGCCAGCAGAACAGGCTCACACTCCCTTCTCAATGTTACACTCACCAGTCACACTAGAAGAAGTAACCAAACAGCTTAAGGAACTTGATGCCAACAAATTGACTGGACATGATGGTCTGAGTCCACAACTGCTGAAGGAACTAAGCCCTGCTTTATCAGCGCCCCTGGTAAAACTATTTAACTTGTTGCTAACACAAGGAAAGCTTCCAAGGGATTGGAAGAAGGCAATTGTCATCCCAATTCATAAGAAGGGTAGCAAAACTTCAGCAGCAAACTATAGACCTATCAGCCTTACCTGTGAGGCATGCAAGGTCATGGAGAGAATTGTCAACTTATGCATCATTAACCATCTTGAGGCTAACTCACTCATCAGCAGCAGCCAGCATGGTTTTTGTTCTAAGAGATTGGTGGATACAAACCTTCTTGAGTCTTATTGTCTTGTAACTGACCTACTAGAGAAAGGAGTACCAGTAGATATAATCCTGCTGGATCTAGCCAAAGCTTTCAACAAAGTTTGTCACTGCTACCTCATTCACAGGCTACATACCCTATCTCTTAGTCCACAAGTGACCAGTTGGATCAGGGATTTTCTGAGGGACAGAACATAGCAAGTGAAAGTGACCACAGGACCAAACAGTCATGTACTCTCTGATGAAGTCAAAGTTACCAGCAGGGTCCCCCAAGGCAGTGTCCTGGGCCCTACCCTGTTCAATATATACATAAATGAGCTAGCTCTTATCACCAGTAACAAAACCACTCTTTATGTGGATGATTCAAAACTCATAGGTCCTGCCAACACCCCTTCAGCCCTCCAATCCCTCCAAACTGCTGGAATTCTACACTGAACAATGCAAGGTCATACACTTTGGACACAACAACCCCAAGCAATAGTACCTTATGACCCAAAACCCTGGGAGTCTCCACATACTGGAGCATGTTCAGGAGGAGAGAGATGTTGGAGTTGTTGTAGACTCCCAGTTGAAATTCAGCTCCCAATCACAGAAGATCTCAGTCAATTCTAGCAGAGCCCTAGGCATCATTAAACACAGCATTACCAGCAGAAGTAGACATGTAATCACCAAGCTCTGCAAAGGACTAGTAAGACCAAGATTGGAGGTGGGGACCATCCTGGCCGCCCCTTGATTCGAAAAGGACAAGGTAGTTCTTAAGCAAATCCAACAAAGGGCCACTAAGCTGATTGCCAGTATGGAAAACAAGCCTTAAAGTGAATGGCAGAGGGAACTCAAACTCCCCTCTTTAGTCTACAGGTGGAAACATGGGGACATGATCCAGGCACACAAACTCCTCTCTACCAATCAAGAAAATGAGCTCCTGAAGATTGACCCCTCCCACAAAACATGATGACACCCAAAACAAATCCACAAACTTCATGCAAGGATTGGAGCAAGATGCAGCTTCTTCTCTAACCAGATTGTGAACCTCTAGAGCAACCTCAAGGAGAATACTGTTTCTGCTGAATCACCAGATATATTCAAATACTGTCTGGATGCTGAGTGGAGTGAGAAACCATGGAGATTTGACTGGGATGCACCAAAATCTAATCAACCACGTATGCAACTGTCATCACAAAGAGTGATTCAACAGAATCAAAACTCCTTATTTCACTCCAAGCTGTGATTTATGGTAATAAGTTACAATCTAGGCTTTGGACTGATTCAAGAAAGTTGCAGAAAATAAACTACTTTCTAAGATAAAAAGGCCCCTCTTCTGAGCAAGTACCTTATATCAACTTAGTAAGGATACTGTGCTATTTTAGTGGGTGACAGAGATATCAGCAGGGATAACACTGATGTGTCTCCTTTTCTGCTCTTCTATTTTATACAAGATTATTGTACAAAATGCATGGTTGTAGTGAGACAAATTAAGAGTTCATATTGAAAGTTAATATTAATAAACAAAAAAATCCATGTTCTTTGAGTTTCTTTGCTTGTAAAGAGCAAAGTTCAAATTTAAAAGACATATTTTTTTAATGAAAATTTCCAAATTAATCCTTCTATTCAAAAAATACGGCTTTATTTTTTTTTGGGGGGGCGACACTATTTTTGTGTTCAAACTCACAGTCTTGAAAGATTGACATAATAATCAAACTTTAAAATAAACAGTAAGAGTTTTAGGAGGGCAACAGTCCTCCATAAAATGCAGGATTATGTATAGTAGGCTATAGGATAGGAGACATACAGCACCCCTCAAATATATGGGATTATTCTTGTTCATTTTAAACTTGAATTTAATACAAACTTGAAATTTTGTACTTAAAATGCAGTTTTAAAGCTACTTAATAAATTATTTTTTTCCAAATTATTGGGAGGGGGCAACTGCCCCCCTTACCCCCTCCGTCAGAAATTTATTTTTTTTTTTTTTTTAGTTAAAGCTTGAGTTTTACTCTTCACATCTGCTTTTTGTTTATTTTTACATGCATAGTGACTAGTGAGCCTGACAAAGGAAGATTTTTAGTAAAGACAACAATATAAAAATGGCCAATGCAAGTTTTTGCTCAAATACTGTATAAAACAGATTTTTTCATAGGGCACTTTTTTCCTAAGCTCCTTTCTTAATTTCTACTTGTTAAGGGGACTGGGAGGGGGTGTTTCTATTTTGACACCATATGGCACTTGAAAATGGTATTATAAAGAAAAATTTTGATAAAACATGTAGATATAGGCATTTGCTTTGATATTAGAACTTATGTTTGTGATGAAAATAATTATAATATTCAAATAGAGCAACAATGGACCTTTACCACATTTTGTTCCTCATTATGCACAATATTAATAATAAAATATGAAACTTAAAAATATAAAAGAAAGAACTCAAATTTTCTTTAATCAAACAGTATATACACCAATTGTGCAGATAAAGAACTAGGCTAAGCAGAATATGATAGATTTAAAATCTAGTTTGGAAAGTTGGCTTGCCTATTTGCTAGACAGCTGCTAAAAAGAAGACACTAAAGTGCTATCTAAACTTTTTCAATGTTGGTATTTTGAACTGGGTTTCAGGTTTTATTTTCTTAATTCTCAAAAATATTTTCTATAATTAAAAATTATTATCCTGTTGAATTAATTTTATTGTTAAATTTTCAAGTTAGTGTCAACTTTAATATTCCTTTTTAATCATGATAAAACTTGAATATTGTAGGTTGTTTATTATGCATTAGGATTACTTTCAAAAGTTCAATTCTAACAGCAATTATGGTTCAGCATATTTTTCATCTCTACTGATTTTCTTTGTCTTAGAGCAGTCAAGCCCACTTGGTAAGAATGACTGCAAATAGGTACATCAATAATGTTTTGTATTTTAAGAATTTACACCTGTTGATTGTACATAAAAAGTCTTTCATACTGATTTATTGGAATAAGTAGCCTATGTTATTAGCTTGAATGTTTCAACCATCTACAACACTAAACATCTTAATAAAATAAAAATTCTGCCAAACTTGAATGTTACTGTGTGTATAAAAAAGCTTCAATATAAGGATTTTTTTTAAAGCTTGAAATTAAAAAAAAGTGGTAAAGATATATTAGATACTGTTATAAAATTACTGTAATATAAAAACTTGGACAATAAAATTAATAAAATAAGGTAAAGTTGGTAAAATAAGGTATTCCCTGGGAAATATAGGGTAAAATTTCAGTAAAATTCTAGTTTAGTGACTTCTTGCTATCTCAGAAAGGGATTAGGTAAGGAAAATAAAACTTTTGGGGATGGGTCTACAGGCTAAAGTATATCCCAGGAAGGTATTTTAAAGTACTCACCTCCACTCCTTCTCCCTCTAGAGGGCCCTGAAATTCCTCTACATGACAGGTCCTATACCTATTGAAATTTTGACAAAACAACATTTTACCTTAATTTTCAGTTACTAGTGGCTTTTCTCTGCCTTTAGTTCTGAAAATACAATTCTTGTTATTTGAAAAGAATTCTGAGCCACATCAATGTTTTTTTTCAAAATTTAGGAAATGTATTTGTATATATTTAAAACCTTATAAATTGGGATTGAGCAAAGTTGTGAAGCTTAAAACAATTTTGTTGTACTTCATTGAAGCAGAAGATCTATTTTCCTAGGTTTTTCTTTTATAACACACATATTTTTAAAGGTCAGGACCCCCTAGAGGGAGGGGGAGTAGAGGTAGGTACTTCAAATTCCTTCCTGGGACATAGCCTACTTTGGCCTGTAGACCCATCCCCAAAATTCTCATTTTCCTAACCGAACCCTTTTCTGAGATAGCAAGAAGTCACTGAACTAGAATTTGGTAAAATTATAGCAAACTGTATAACTGGCTTTTGTCTGAAGTGAATATACTTGGTGTCTTTTTTTATGCTATTATAGATACAATAATTGCTTTTACCTTAAATTGATATTTAAGCACTTTTTTAGCTCTTAAAAATTGCAAATTTTCAAAAAATTATGACAGTTCATATAACTAACTTATCAATAAAGCAAACATACCACTTGATGCCTTTTTTTATGTTCTTTATGAATATAATAGTTGCCTCTACCACAAATTCAAATTTAAGCCCTTTTTAAGCTCTTAAAAATGACAAATTTTAAATTAAAGTAAAAATTATCTGTTGTTTCTGACAAAATAATACTACATTTTCCCTGCAGTGTTTTCAACAAAATAATACTACATTTTCTCAGTACAAGGAAGAAAACACCATTACATTGGTAAAATTAATTTATCAAAATTAATGTTGGAAAATAAGTGCTTCTGGATTATATAGCATTAAATAAATGGATTTATAATGAAACAGGAAGTTTGAGATCAATGTTTTAAAGTTTGAGACAAATGTTTTTAGCCTTTTTTATACCCTATATTTAGGTAATTTTTAAGAGCTCAAAAAGTACTTAAATCTGAATTTGAGGTAGAAGCAATTATTATATTTGCAAATAGCATAAAAAAGGCACTGAGTGGTATATTCACATAATATAAAAGCCAGTTATACAGTTTGCTATAATTTTACCTAAATTGCTGTTTTAGAATTGCCCTGTAGTTAGAAGACCAATTGAGCATTTTTTTTTGTCAAAAATTTTTTAAGCTTCTAATTAAAATTTTAAACAATTTTGATCTTCCTAGGCTTAAAAAGGTAATGCCCTTCCTCTATCATGAGAGCCAATAGGTAAAAATTTTCTTATTGTAATGAAATCAAGCTTTGTTAAAATAATAGCCTACTTAGTTTAGACAATGTTCCTATTACCTAAACAATTGTTTATGGTCATGAAACTATTATTAATAGATGCATTTTGACTTTAGGAACATCTTTTCTCTCTTGCAAAACTACCATAAACTCACTGTTATGGAGTTATTCCAGCCCAAATATCCTGTATTTACACATAGACTATAGAATTGTGATCATTTGTTTTTGTTGATTGGACATATGAAATTGTGAATCTGAAATAGTTTAGAAACAAATTTGGGCTATATATTTGCACATCAGGGGGGTGGGGGAAAAGCATATTATATATTAAATATGTAAACTAGCCATTGCTATATTTAATATATGCTAAGCTTTACTCCCCCCCCCCTAATGTGCAAATATATAACTCCATAATGGTGAGACTGCAGTAATTCTGCAAGAGAGAAAAGATGTTAAAAAGTGAAAATGGATCTATTAACAGTAGTTTCATGACCCTAAACAATTGCTGGTAAAATTGGAGCAAACGGTATTACTGGCTTTCATATAAAGCAAATATACCACTTGATGCATTTTTTAATGCTCTTTACAAATATAATAATCACTTCTACCAGGAATTCAGATTTAAGAACTTTTTGCCCTCTTAAAAATGACCTAAATATTGGGTCATTACAAATCTGTAATGGTTTAGAAACAAATTTGAGCTATATATTTGCACATCAGGGGGGGGGGGGGTGAGGGCAAAAGCATAGCATATATTAAATATGTAAACTAACCATTGCTGTATTTTTTCAAAGATCTGTAAATAGGTGTACATTCCCTAATCTAGTTAAAGAGAAATCACCAGTGCAACAGCACAAACACATAAAAAAAAAGCAATGATTAGTTTACATATTTAATATATGCTATGCTTCCCCCCCCCCCCTGATGAGCAAATATATAGCCCAAATTTGTTTCTAAACTATTGCAGACTTGTAATAACCCCATATTTAGGTCATTTTTAAGAGATCAAAAAGTGCTTATTTCTAAATTTCCAATAGAAGTGATTATTATATTTGTAAAGAGCATTAAAAAAGGCATCAAGCAGTATATTCACTTTAGGTTATATGAAAGCCAGTAATACTGTTTACTCCAATTTTACCCAATTGTTCAGGTAGGCTAATAGGAACATTGACCCTTAGTTTAGGACACATAAATTAGATAATCATTTGTTTTATTAATTTAAAAATAACAATATTTTTTTATCTATTTATAAATAGATGGCAAAAAGTATCTAAACTAGACTTTTACCCTAACTTAGATTGTAGGTCCTAAAGGCTCTAAATGATTGGAGCCTTTAGGCTTCAATCACATAGGCTACACCTAACAACTTATGCTAAGTTTTACTCAAAACAGTAGACTAATTTAACAATGGCCAGTTGATGAACTTACACATGGGAGTTGAAGTTCCGCTTGAATTGCTCCATATTTTTCATAAAAGACGCTTCCATTCTTAAGCAACTAACGTTCGCCTGACCAATTTCCAAAATTACGTGTCACTTTCTCACTTTCTTTTCTTTGCAAAGATCAAAGCTTCGTTATTTTCTTATAGAAATTTTCTTAGATGGCAGTTTAGATCTTCATGACGCTGTCTGGTGACCACTGACAAAATGTGTGTAATAAATTTTTTGTATTCAGTTATCTTACAGGGGCGTAACTTGCTATGGAGAAAAGGGGGGCAATTTCCACCTCTAGACCCAATTTCGCCCCCCAGACATTAGTTTGCCCCACAGCCGAAACTTAGTTTCTGCAAAAAATCTTGTCAAAATGAAGGTAAGCCTGCATAATTCAAGTCTCCAGAGAAACAGGTAAGTTTTCTTTAGTATAGCTTCACCTTTATCGAAATATACGACTTTTTTTCAGTTTTCAATGCCTTTTTCGATTGATTTGGGAAAATTGGCTCCAACCTTTCCCCCTTCCCCCACCCACAGAATTTGACGAAATTTTACTACCGTTATCATATACTTTTTGTTTGTGCTGTTGACTTTCCAAAGTATTAAGCTTTAAAACGTTTCAAAAGGAATTAAAAATCGATATTGAAGCCTAAAAAGAAACAACTAACGTTCTGTCATAATTGAAGCTTAAAACTAACAATGATGCTTTCAATGAATAAAAGACCTTAATTAAACGTATGTTAAAGTGAATGGGGAAGTTAAAGCTAAAGTGAACAAAAATTCTCATGAATAAATAATAAAATCTTAAACAGATAGCTGTAAAACGAATATTTAAATAAAACTTAATATGAACAGACAAAGATTGATGATGCTGCCACCTTCTCATCATCTATATAGGTTAGAAGCTATAGCCCCAAAATTAAAAAGAATGTTCCGAAAACTACTAATTGACGTTTTGAAAGTTTATTCAGGTTTCAGTTTTCCTATATTCTTCGGTGAAGCCGTAGCTTTCATTAATTAGTCAACTTCTGGATTCTCTGTAAGTATAATTGCAGGCTATGTTTGTCAGCTGGTCCAAAAGGCTTGGAGTTGTCAAAATGAGAAAGAGAGTGGGGCCTAAAATCATGCCCTGAAGAACTTCGCCGACAACATTCCATGGTTCAAAAAACATTTTGCTGCCATTATAGTTAAGAAGTAGGACCTATTA